>NW_012123376.1:5484529-5505513 GCF_000951035.1 Colobus angolensis palliatus | reverse complement strand
GTAACTAGTGACTTCAAGTATTCTGTTTTATCTAAGAAGTACAACGAAGGTCATGAGTCGCCTGAGTAGGCCAGAACTACGCTGTCTGGGCACCGTAGTGAAGATTATAGGATGAGCCCGTGCCCAGGCAAACCTAGATAATGGACATCTGGGTTTCTTGGCAATGGACATGTGCAATCCTGTCTTTGTCTTGCCTCTGCATCCCTGCTTTCATGCCACTGTAAGCTTGCTTCAAGCTAGCCCACGCCCTTTTGTGAAGTGTGTATAAAAGCCAGGTGCTGTCCTCGTTCCCGGCCCAGTCTTTTGGACATAAGTCAGCTGGGCCTGAGTTAACTCAGTAAAGATTCTCCTGTTTCAACCCGAGGTCTCTCTCGTCCTCCTGAATCCTGCAACAGTACCCTACCATGGTAATCGTGCAATTGATGGGTCTTGCTCTCTAATTTCTGATCCAATCACAGTTTCCTTCATACAAACGTGTTCCTTGTGGTGGACAGTTTCTGCTATCTTCTCAGCCTTCAAGTATCCAGAAATCTGCCCCTCTTTAAACCTCTAGGCATTTTTTGATTCAAGATCTTTTTTAGAATCACCCTAGATAGATTACCCAATTCTCAATTTGGTCCCTAAGAAACACACCTAATATATAGGACATAGAAATACACCATCCTTGTGCTGCCAGTTTACATTCCATTGTCATATTAAGAGTTCTCTGGGCCCGAATCAACTAGTATTCCAGTGTCTCTTGAACTTCAGGGAACACGTAAAAGCCTCTTAAGTGGTTATCTTAAAGATTCTCTATATTTGTTTTAAGAAAAGAGAGAAACACCCTTCTCCATTCCCAAAAAGAAGATCAAAGCCAGAATTCTGAATTTATCTCTCCTAACAAGATATTACAATCTTCAATTTTTGTGCAAACCAAAGATAGTAGAACCCATTTCATAGTCATAATATACTTCTCATAGTTGGGTCACCTCTTCAGTTTAGGATCTGAGGATGCTTTACAATATTCCAATTTTTTTTTTTTTTTGGCCAAAACTGAAACAAAAAAAAAAAGAAAAGAAAGGAAGAGAAAGAAAAGAAAAGAAAAAAGTGAAAAGAAAAAAAGAATTCCATTTTAACTGTCATATAGTGTACCACCAGAAAAAAAGTATTTTTTATTTCTTGCTACTCCTCATTTTTCTGCTTCTTTCTCTAATATAAATGCTTACACATGCTATTTTTAAAATTCTATTTGTATTTTCCTATATGCCTTTTTGTTTTATGCTTGTTTACCCCTGTCAATGCAATATACAGGTTATCAAATGAGATCGCCATATTTTAACTAACCATAAAAAAAAAAGCTGGTTTTCCCAACTTTATGAACAGAAAGAAAATTTTGATATTTATTTGCTCATAAATAGCCTGGACTATGCAATAATACGAAAAAAATGATTTTTTTCAGCATCCATAACTGGCAATTTTTTCCTACTCTTTCGATTTTCTTTCAAGAGCAGACTTGAGTGAGCACAGGTGGGTATGAGTGTGTGTGTGTTTGTGTGTGTGTTTATATTGGCTAAATTAATTTTCCAAGTAAATTACTCTGTTCTGTGTTTCAAATTCTAGCAGATCTGAGAAGTGATTTGGAAATTAGCTGCATAATTTTATGGAAATCTACCACTAAAATGTTTAATATACTAAAATTATTTTACTTTTATTCCATATTGTTTATGGTTAAAAATTTCTGAAGATTAAAACTATAAAAAATAATATTGTATTTCATGATAATTTCTGCATATAAAGAAAATAAGCTCCTAATGTATTTATGTATTTTCTGAGAAGATAAATTCCTAAGTATATAAAGTAAAATCGAGGTGTATTAATCATTCACAACACGTTACTCTTTTTTAAAAAAACTCGAGCCAGCCAAATAAATATTACTAGTATTCTGAAGAAGTGACAAATTCAAGTTTTGTTATAATGTTTTCTGTGAGAAGCATGAGTTTTCATAAACTATCCTAATAAGTAAAGCATTATTGAAAAAGGACATACCACACTATCAAATTAGCTTCAATTTTTTATTTCCAAGGTCTTCAACAATTTTTTTATTGGATATACCAATAAGCTATCTCCGTTTTCACTTTCAGCTACCTACTTAAGCCCAAAGACATTTCCATCAGTAGTCATGGAAGACAGGAAATCAGGTGGCCAACAGCATGATATTGTGATGCCCTTTGTGTGTTACATTTTTCTAGTTACCAGTAAATGAAACAAAGTGTCAAAACACACTTTAAAATTAGGAAATATCATACCATAGATATAAATATAATGATAAATTGGAGACAAAAGAATTGTCACTTTAATAAACCAATGAAAATGCTAATGCAATCCGATGAATTGTTCTACCTTTCTAAGTTTTCATAGAGATTTTGTGATTAAAGGCTCGTAACAACATTATTTTAAAATTTAGAAACTGGATCAAATATGTATTTTACTATATCATAAATGAGGATAAAAAAACAAAGGAAAGCCTTTACATGGACTATATCTATTATTAAAATAGAATGTTGTGTCTCAAGAAACAGTTTTGACAAACTGACAGGAGGAGCTCTTTCTGTTTAAAAATAAAGAGCATAATTTTTTTCATATTCATTAAATCATAAAAGGAGAAAATCCTGAAAAAGTAAATACAAATCCAGAATGTGACTCTTTCAGCAAGGATACATTGTTTATAAGAATTAAACCACAAATTGCCACTAGATGATCCTAAGGAAAGAAGGCAGGCAATTAACTGGACTCACATGACTAAGATATCCAGAGATTCGCTTGTTTCCTGCACTTCTTGTACCAACGGGAAAGAAAGAAGAAAGAAAGAAAGAAAGAAAGAAGGAAAGAAAGAAAGAAAGAAAGAAAGAAAGAAAGAAAGAAAGAAAGAAAGAAAGAAAGAAAGAAAGAAGGAAAGAAAGAAAGAAAGAAAGAAAGAAAGAAAGAAAGAAAGAAAGAAAGAAAGAAAGAAAGAAAGAAAGAAAGAAAGAAAGAGAAAGAGAGAAAGAGAGAAAGAGAGAGAGAGAGAAGGAAGGAAGGGAGAGGGGGAGGGAGGGAGGGAGGGAAGGAAGGAAGAAAGAAAGAAAAGAAAGAACCTCTTAGATCTCTCTCTCTTTTTTGTCTGACTTTCAGCATTTCTGAGTGTGGAGCTCATTCTCTCTTATTGAATGCAGCTTAACACATAGTTGGGGAATACTGGTACACAGAGAACCTTAGATTGTGCTCAGAATTCAAGATCCTAAACAGACTTATAAAAGAAAAATTCCACCTGACAACAGACAGTTGACTCTAACTGGCCTGACTTAATTGTTGATCTTCTGCATGGAATAGGGGAAGCATGGATCCCTAAAGAAAGCCTACAGGGAAGACAAAAAATATGTATTTGCATTAAATTAATAAAATGGAGTATGGATGCAACCTATCCATGATTTAAAATTTCCAATTAGTACATGCATGAAATAAGCTTGCAAAAAATATTTGAGCCATGAGAATCCCATTTAGTAAGCAAAATGTGCATTAATCACAGATTCATTCATTCAGTAAGAGAGTTAATCTGTATGATACTACCAGATTCTCTAAAGAGGAGATTGTGTGTAAAGTTGCTGTGAAAAGCCTGGAGATAGGCTTATTCCACATTTATTTAAGATAGAAGAGCAGAGGCTGGTGTGGTGGCTCACGCCTATAATCCTAGCACTTTGGGAGGTCGAGGCGGGTGGATCATGAGGTCAGGAGTTTAAGACCAGCCAGGACAACATGGTGAAACCGTCTCTACTAAAAATGTAAAAATTAGCCAGACGTGGTGGCGCTTACCTGTAATCTCAGCTACTCGAGAGGGAGGCTGAGGCAGGAGAATCGCTTGAACCTGGGAGGCGGAGCTTACAGTGAGCCGAGATTGCGCCACTGCCCTCCAGCCTGGGCGACAGAGCAACAAACAAACAAATGTATAAATATAATATTAAAATCTTAATATAAAAATATAATATAATATTAAATATTAAACATGATATTAAAATATAATATTAAAACATCTTATGTTTCAAACAAACAACAAAAATAACAAGAGCAGAAATATGTAATAGGACAGTACAAAATATTAGAATCCTTCAGCTGCCTCCATCAATCCCTTTCAACTATATGCCTGCATGGCAATGTTATCTTCTCTCAGTGCACTATGTGCTAAATCACAGGTCAGAAAACTTTTTCTGTAAAGGGTCATATAGTAAATATTTTGGGTATTGCATTCCGTATATAGTCTCTGTCTCAAACAACACTACAGTTTAGCAGGAAAAAAGCCATAGACAATACATAAACAAATGAGCATGGTTGTGTTCTGGTATAACATTATTTATGGGCACTGGATTTTGAATATCATATATTTTCATATATCATGCAATATCTTTTGATTTTTGCACTGACCATTTAAAAACATTAAAACCAGTCTTGACTATTGTAAAATAGGCAGAGGGCCAGATTTAGTTCATGGGCCATAGTTTGTCAACCTCTGTGTTATAGGACGGCTTTTAAGAGCTCAAGCCTTGAATTTATGAAAGGAAGAAATTAGTTCAAATATAAATTCAAATATTTTACTTTAATTACAAAGTAATTATGAATTTCCATGTATTTATCATATATATCATATATGTGTGTATACATATATATGTGTATAATTTTTGTTTTTTTGAGTCTGAGTCTCGCTGTGTCAGTGAGGCTGGAATGCAATGGCGCAATCTTGGCTCACTGCAAACTCTGCCTCCCAGGTCAAGTGATTCTCCTGCCTCAGTCTCCCAAGTAGCTGGGACTACAGGCACCTGCCACCATGCCTAGCCAATTTTTTAGTAGAGACAGAGTTTCACCATGTTAGTCAGGCTGGCCTCGAACTCCTGACCTCAAGTGATCCGCCCACCTCGGCCTCCCAAAGAGCTGAGATTACAGGCATGAACCACTGCACCCAGGCTTATATTTATATATTTATATCTTGGTAGCATTTTATTGCTAAAAAGCATTTGTTTGTATATTTTCATGTATTTATCTGTATAAGGACTGTTATTAAATGTTGTCAGGCATATATTAAAGATCAAAAAAATTGTTGACTTAAAGTCAGACTTTTAAATAAGAAAATCAGGAGAAAGCTGACATTCCCTCTTAATACATCATATTTCATACTGCTGTGATTTTAATGAAAAAAAAGATAAAGCATAGAGCTAGATTTACAGAATTTAAAAATTATATTAATACATTCGCCTAAGCTCTGTCAATAATTGCAGTTAAACATACTTATACACATTTATTTACCTTAAATTTTTTTTCTCTTATTTCTAACTTTTTCTTTTCTATGCTTTGAGTTTTAGACAGGATGCTTTTTATAAATCAGTCTCTGCCTTGAACAACTTTTCAGTTGTGTACTCTAACAGTGATAGCTTTTTTCCATATGTATACATGTGCAAAAAATACAAAAAAAAAAAAAGAAAAAAGAAAAAAAAGAGTGATAGTTTTGCTCTTAGATCTGGCACTTGGAATTCATTTTATTTCAGTGACTTTTATAAATGACTTTTTATCTGTAGTTCATTCAAATCTCTGTGCATTTAACATAGGCTTTAGTTTAATGAAATAGATTTAGAAGTAAACTACGAATATTATGAACAAAAATGTAATCCTTCATTTATTGCATTTTCCCTCAGTGAGAAAATTTCTATTTCTTCTACCTTTATGCTTTATCCTGGATAATGATTCATTTCATTTTTTCAAGATTAAAATTTCCTCGTTACTAGATAATACTATATTTCAACATATTTTAGATCTCCCTACAAATTACTGATTATTTTATTTTCTCTCCTTCCCTCCACCACTTCCTTCCTCTCTCTCTGTCTTTCTATCTTATGTTTTATTAAACATATGGAAGAATTAAATTATATTCATATATGAGAGGTAATATTAAGTAGCTATTCTAGGTTCTCTCTGTACAAAATCATGTCACCAGCAATAATAAAAGTTTTATTTATTTATTTACAATTTTTATAATGATGAGGACTTTTAGTATAATGCTTTACAGAAGTAGTACTACTAGACACTCTTGTCTCATTGGGAGGGGAAGTTTTAATGAATTGTCTATTGAATATGATATTCTACTTTTTGGTTTTTTTATCAAATTATTTTTTTTACTCCTAGTTTATCACGAACTTTATGATTATTATGGATTCCCACATGCGTACCATACAATTTACTTTACTGGTGTACAGTTCCAGGGACATTAGCATATGTGTACATTTGTATAACCACCACCACAATCAGAATACAGAGCAATTCTATAATTCCAAGATATTCCATGGAGCTGTCTTTGTTGTAGTCAAAACTCAAAACTTTCCCTGATCCCAATTCCTGGCAACAACCAACCTGCTCTTCTTTCCTACAGTTTTATCTTTTCCAGAATATCACATAGAATCATACAGTATATAACCTAACATTGGCTTATTTCATCCGGAATAATGCATTTGAAATTCATTCACAACATTGCATGTATAATGAATTTATTCCTTTTTAGTAGTAATAAATTGAATGTGTATGTACGGTGTGTTTGTCCATTGATCTATTCATGTGTATTTGGGTTGTTTCTAATTTTAGTCAATTATAAATAGACCTGCTATAAACTCACATGTACAGATTATTGCGTGAACATAAGATATTATTTATCTAAGGTGGATACCTAGCAGTGGGATTGCTGGGTCTTACGGTTAATTGCATATTTAACTTAAAATAGAATATGCCAGAATGGCTGTACCATTTTGCATTCCCACCAGAAATGAATGAAGGTATCATTTTTGTTGACTTTTTGTGAGCACTTGGTCTGTTGACTTATTGGATTTTCATATATTTTATTTGTATATTATATATTTTTCAAATTATAATAAGTATGTATTTGTATCTCATTGTATCTTTACTTTATGTTATTCTCATGTTTCATGACATTGACTATTATTTTATCAATTTTGGTTTATCATTATAACGTGTAGAATCTAATATATGAGTAGCTTATATCAACAGAAATGTTTTTCTCACAGCTCCGGAAGCTAGGCAGTCCAAGATGAAATTGCCCACAGATGCAGTGTCTGGTGACAACACTTTTCCTGGCTGAAGTTAATTTGGCATCAAGTTAGCATATTTCTTTCTATGGACATTAATTTGGAAAAAGTTTCTTAGTTTTTTTAAATACTGTTCCAGCCTTAATAAATAGTCATAATTATATTTTCAATATGGAAATGCAGTTTTACACATAGTCGTGCATGTTTATAGTCTTAATTGGTAAGTATCATAATAAAATCAGAGAAGTTTATAAAAAACAAAATATTGTTGGTAGAGATTATATAAATGTATATTTATTTATGTTTTATTATACATGTCTTTTTATACAAAATATACGTATTTAAGTGAATTCAATATAAAATAATTATAACGCATACATAAATAATCTTAATTTTCAGGCAGACCGACATAATTTAAAGCAGTTTAGATGTGTTTAGGATATTATTATGACATATCAAGACAAATCTACAGTTGAGCTTTCTAAATAGAACTGTTACCAGAAAATTTCTGAGCTTACTAGCTATGAACTTCAATTATCTTAAAACTGGATTCTTCTAAAGTAAGCTAGTAAACTAAATATTGCAAGATTTAAATGTTTTTAATGATTGAATTGAAAAAAAAATCTAAGGTTAAACGGAAAAAATACCCACTGTCATACAGTGTTCCCATATAGTATCATTTAAAGTAGTATAGTTAGAAAACAAATATACTAAATAGTAAAACACCAACTATTCTACTATTTTGCCTTATTTACTGTGTTTCCAGGAAGCATTCTGATTTTTGTAATTCATCAGATTAGAATAAATTTTTTTCACCTTATCTACAAAGGCAGAAAGGGAAGCATCTATTTTTGTTAGAAGATGTCAGAACTTGCTTTTTTATTTTTCTCTTTGGAATGCCCTTCTCCTAGGCAATCTGTATGATCCACAGTTCCTCATTTAGCTCTACACCTTCTTTCTGTACTTAAGCATCATTTTTTCAGAACAACTTTTTCTGACTACTTTCTAAAATAGCCCAACCCACTAATTTGTTCCCTAACCCTGCTTTATTTTCCTCCAAAGTAAATATCATTGCCTAGCACACTAAATAATTATTTGATTATTTTCTGTATTCTTGTATGAATTTAAGCTCCATGAAACCAGAGGCAGTCTCTGTTTCATTTTCTGCCTTTTCAATACCCAACATCTTGTAGTTATGGTATAAGTATTTGTTGAGTGAAAAAATAAATCATAGGATGTACAATGCAAATAATGAATACTAATGTAGGTTACAGACTGTAGCTAATAATAGTGTTTCAATATTGACATCAATTTTTACAAATGCACCATGCAAATGAGAGCTTTAAATAATAAGGAGAACTAAGGGGATGGAATACAAGGAAATACAGAAATTCTGTAAATTCAACTTACTTTTTCTGTAAAACTAAAGTTTCTCTAAAAAATCTCTAAATTAAGGTGGAAGAAGTGTAGTAAGGGAAGGAGAAGAAAAAAGAGGAAAAGAAGAAAGGTAGATGGTGAGAGAATAAAGGACAGGAAGGAAGAGATGGAGGGTCCACATTGAGTTAAAATTGTGTTTGTTTGTGAGTATAACCTCTAATAAGCACATACACTAGCCTGACATTTGAAGACCTTGCATTTCTTAGGGTCTTACAGGAATCAGCTGGCACAATGAGATTGAAACTAAAGACAGTTAAAAATAAACAGAAAATGTGTAGGAAACCTAAGAGCAGAGATCAGCACCTCAGGGCCAGTAACAGTAGGGCTCTCTCATCATTCCTAGGACTGAAGAACCTTTAGAAGCAGCTGAACAAACCCCCTAGAGGGATACAGTCAGCCTGAACCAATCCCACAGGGAGAAATCGGAGTGAGTGAATAAGCACACTTGATCTTTTTCTTCAATACTCTTCTGATGCTCTTCTGTTTGTGCAATCTAAGCAGAAGCCAGAGAAGCAGGGAGGTGTTGTTGCAGGCTAGATTCCTGGTGAAAAAATGGAGGAGGAGAGAGAGTAGATCTGCTGGGGCAGACAGATTCATTCATACTCACAGAACCGTCTTTGCAAATTCTGTACCCTAAATTCTGTTTGATATAAGAAACTGTGGAAGCCTTAGGCAAAATATTAGACCTCACAATCTCAAGTGAGATTTTCTTTTAGTTTATCCTGATGTTTTGTCCCTATAATTAGGTTTTAAAAAGTCTTTTTCTACCTACCACTTAAGTCTTATTTTGATTAACTGAATTTAAGATATTGTTTCTCTTCCATGAATCTTTGAATCAGTAGCCCTCAAATTACACCAATTTTTTTAGATCTCGCAAACTAATTTTCTTTTCTGTTTAGTTTTCCGTGAACTAGAGTGAACTTTACCCAAACTTCTATCTTGTAGGTCTGAGCCTAATTTTTTGAATCATAGCAAGTTGAGGTTGGCCACAGGCCTTCAAGACTCAGTGACACTACTGTCTTCACAACTTTCCGCTATTCTCTCCCTTTTTTTTTCCCCATTTTTAAAATTATTTTTCTTCTTACAACTTTGATTGTAAATTACTAGTGCTATTGATAATTATAATAACAATAATAGTAATTATGACAAACCCTGATAGTAATTACAATGTAAATGTTATGGTTCTAAATAATGTTAAGAGTTAGCTCATTTGATAATCCAACTGGCCCCAAGCAGTAATTACCATTATCATCTATTTACAGATGAGAAAATTGAGACAGAACATTTATGTACCTTGTTGATGTCACTGCTGGTGTGGGAGAGAAAAGATTCTAATCACATTGGCTGGCATCTAAGCCCAGGATCTTAATTATTACACAAAATCATCTCCCTTAAACAGCATTTTCTTTCACTGCCCATTTGTTCACCCCATGAGACTGTCACCATGTCATGCTTAGTGGGTATTATAACTTTATTAACATTAAGATTTCCCTGCTGGTCTTTTCCTTCCTCTACCCTTGATAGACTGACATCACATTCTAACAAATTACAAAATATTAAAATTAATTGAAATTAATTTCAAAGCAACTTGAAAAACGAAGATGTAAATTGCTTGCTATTATTCTTTAAAACAAATCAAAGCGAATGGAGTTGCTCCAAAAGTCATTAAAACCTAGAGCTTTCACCCAATTATCTCAATTTGTAGAGATTTGATTGAGACTATTTTTTACAAAATGTATCATTAGGTTAAAATTTATATAAATTTCAAAAATGTTTGACTTTTTAAATGAAATATCTTTGAATAGTTTAACTTTTGGCTTTATATTTCTTGCAGTCCACCACTCTTCTTGTTTGAACACTTTAACATTCAAGGGAAATCATGGTTCTTTTTTAATGTTTTGCCTGATAGAATAAATATATGACATATTTTTTTCCCCACTTAGTGGTATTTTACATACATCACTAAGAATGTGCTCAATGTGGATGTGTATGGTGCTTGAATCAGTTTTAATTTTTTTTCTCCTAGAATTTGTAAGCTGGAAGTTTGTATTACTACTATTATCTTGTTTTCAAAACCTGGGAACAGGATAATAGTGATAATAATAACCAAAGCACTATTCTGTCACTTATTTCTCGATTCTCATTATCATTTTTTCCCATTCTAACTCTAGTTGAAAATTTAGATTTTCCAAGGTTTTTTTTTGAAATATATTAAAAATGATATTAAAATATAATTTCAAATAAAGTAATCCTCTCTTTCACTCTTTTTATCCCTCTCCCCTCTTGACATCTTCCTTCTCCTCCTCTTTTGCTTTACAAGGCAGGCAAAGCACAGAGTTCTACCAAGCAAGTAAAACACCATGAAGATCAAAATAAAAACGTTGTATTTGCAACAAACAAATTTGGATGTGTATTCTCCACGTGAAATTGAACCTGTCTTCTGAAAGTTAAAAAATTAAGATATTTCATCTTTGTACAAAAATATATAAACATAAGGCAGGATAGAAGGAGAATATAAGGGAAAAACACATGCAGCAACCTATCTTTGTCATCTGAGCATAAGTGAAGGATAAAATGTTACAAATACAAATAATTTATCACAAATATGCTTTGGAATGTTTTCAGTGTGTCAGGATTAACATTAACCTGCACAAGAATGCCTAAAAGCAAGATTGGGAATGAAAAATTGGCAAGACATAATGAAACACCAGTTTCCTTTGCTCAAGTTGCCTGGAGCTCTTTATCCATCTTCTGGCCTTATCTCCTCACTGTATTTCTAGAAAATGATTGCTCCATGATGAGCTTCCTATATTCAACTATGCACAATAACTGAAAAAGAAGAAACAATTATGAAAAGTACCTAAAAATGTTGCACAGAAAATAGGAAAAAAGGAAGATAATAACAAGAATAAGAAATCATAGAAATATTACCAAATCAGAAAAGTGACATTCTAAAGGACTCTAAAAGGCAAACATTCTGATAAAAAATATTTCCCATGAAATCTAAGAATATCCTTACAATATGGCCTCTGAATTTAAAGGCTTCATAAAAGATCTACAGTGGCTTAAGAAAGAAATTACACAAAACTAGTAAAATCAATTTTAAGCTTTCAAAGCTTAGAAAATAAATTCAAGGAAAAAGAAAAGTTATCAGGAAAATGAAAGCATATTGTTAATTTAAGAGGAAGAGTGGAAATAAGAGCATAGAAGAGTAAAAAAAAAAAAAAAAAAAAAAAAAAAAAAAAAAAAAATGAAAGAGAATCCCATTAATAAGAACTTAAATGTAGTTACAGATATGTTGCGAGAGCAAATAGTGATGAAAATGAAAGAGACAAGAACATATAATTCACATTAAAGAGATAAAGGTTATTCCTGCCTAGTTGTATAATCAGTATTTTTGAAGAAGAGAAAAGAACAAATAAAAATAAACATAGAAAATTATTTTTAAAAAACATATTGAATACTATATTTTCTTTAAAAACTTGAATGTAAATATTAAAAGCAGGCAACTGGACTTCTGGCAAACATGACTCAAATATATTTATAGCAAGATCAATTTTTAAAATTTGTTAGGATTCATCAGTGAATAATTATCTGAGTATCCAAACCAGAAATCATACATATGAGGAAAAAAACTAAAAATAGAAATATCAGGCTAGATTAAGCTCTATCCATAGCAGCAATCACTGATAGAACACAGGGAAGCAAATTCTAATAATTTCAGAAAATTTACATAAATTGTATTTCTAACCTAAACCTCATTCAACTTGGAAGATAACAGAAGATATATGGAAATATTTACATACAAATAGATTGTAGTCTTCATGAGTCCTTGAGAAAAATAACAAGGAAAATATTTAAACAACAAAATAATAATATAATGAATGATGGTGTCTGCAGTAACAGCACAGAAAGTAAAATAATAATAGCACATCAATTAGTTTAGAGCAAAATGAGAAATTAGAATACTTCCTTAACACCTTTTCCTTTGATTGTTGATATATTTCATTCTCTATTTCATCTTTATGTCTTTACATAAATAGAATAGAATAAGAGTGAGATAGAGGAAAATCATCACAATTAATGATGAAGCACATGAATATCTCATTAAGGATCAGGCTAAGATGCTGACTATTGTAAACCAATTACTTTCAACTAAATTTAAAATAGCATAAAAATTCAAAAAGTGTAAAAATACTATCACAACATACATAACTTTTTTTTTTTTTAGATGGAGTCTCGCTCTGTCACCCAGGCTGGAGTTCTGTGGCCCCAATTCTGCTCACTGCAAGCTCCGCCTTCCGGTTTCACGCCATTCTCCCCCTCCTCAGCCTCCTGAGTAGCTGGGATTACAGGCGTCCGCCGCCACGACCGTCTAAGTTTTTGTATTTTTAATAGAGATGGGGTTTCACCGTGTTAGCCAGGATGATCTCAATCTCCTGACCTTGTGATCCACCCTCCTCGGCCTCCCAGAGTGCTGGGATTACAGGCGTGAGCCACTGCGCTTGGCCGACATATGTTACTTCTAATATGTCCACTTGGCTTATAAGCATTTGACATTACAGAGAATTACGTTCCATATACATTTTTTTTTGTTGTTTTTTGCTGGGAGGCACTTCTTTGCATGATTGAATTGATTTGGATTTCCCAAGGTTTGAGAACAAGAAAAGGAAAGCAGTCAGCAGTTACCTTCTTTAAAAATAAATGGACACATAATGAAATTGACTCATAATGTTTCTACATTTTTATGGGGTACGTCTTATTTTATTACATACACAGAATATGTAATGATCAAATCAGGGGGTTTAGGGTATCTACCACCTGGAGCATTTACCATTTATATAATAAATATGTTGGGAACATTTCAAATCATCTCTTCTAGCTTTTTTGAAATATACAATACAGTGTTGTTAACTATAATTATCCTACTCTGCTATCAAACATTAGAAGTTATTCCTTCTATCTTTCTGTATGTTTGTACCATTAACCAACTTCTCTTTATCCCCTACCACTGCCACCACCCCCGCGCCACACATACACACACTTCTTATCCTCTAGTAACTATCATTCTACTCTCTATCTCCATGAGATCAATTTTTTTAGCTCCCAATAGGAGGGAGAACGTGTGACATTTGTCTTTCTGTTTCTGACTTATTTCACTTAGCAACCTTTAGTTCTATTCATGTCTCTACAAATGACAAGCTTTTATTCCTTTTCATGTCCCAGTAATATCCCATTGTATATATCATATTTTCTTTCACCATTCATACAGGTGAGTTGTTGGCACCATAGTGTTAAGGTCTTCCTTCAGAAGACTCATATTTTGGGAATGTACAGTAGCCCATCCATCATTTGCTTTGTTAGTATTGATGTATTTTGTCTGCACTGTTCTTTTGTATGTTTTTGCATTATACTTTCAATTAAATTGACTATCGCATTGTTGTTTTGTTTGTTAACTATAGAAGAAATTGTAAACCAATAATGTCACTGATGCTTATTGTTCTAATGATGAGAATAGATCTAGTTTTGTTTCTCCAGGAATAGATTGCTATTTTAAGTCAGGGATAGACTAGATAATGTAGATGGATTATCATATACATAAGATAATAAAATGGAATTTAAATTCAGTAAATGGCTTTTTACATAATTAATAGACAAAAATCAAAAGTTTTCTTACATTAAAAATGTTTTATAAAGTGTAAGGAAATAAATAATTGCATTATTTGTAGCAACGAAAGAATAGCATCCTAGAAATAAACCTCACAAGAAATAGAAGAAAACATTTAATCTTTGTGTATGTTTTTTGAGACGGAGTCTTATCCTGTCACCCAGGCTGGAGTGCAATGGCACAATCTTGGCTCACTGCAACCTCCAACTCCTGGGTTCAAACAATTCTCCTGCCTCAGCCTCCCAAAATAGCTGGGATTATGGACACCTGCCTCGATGCCCAGCTAATTTTTGTATTTTTTGTAGAGACGGGGTTTCACCACGTTGGCCAGGCTGGTCTCAAACTCCTGACCTTGTGATCCACCCTCTCAGCCTCCCAAAGTGTTTTAATTACATAGGTGAGCCACTGCGCCCGGTCAGAAAACGTTTAATCTTTGAAAGAGTATTGTCATAAGTAAACTGATGATTTGTCTAAAGCTCTCTTTAAGGGGCAACACATCCATCCCTCTCCTAAGAAAGATATCATCTGTTGAATGCATACTCCTGTGGCTTTCACTAAAACTTGCCTTCAGTGATAGAACAAAGTCTTCCCAAGGTTATACCACCTTCCAGGGGTCTGCTTATAGTCATCAGCTGGCTGATGTGAGAAGATTAAGTCCTGGTCCTTGCCTCTATTTGGGACAAATATGAAGAATCATCCCAGCTCCACACCAGCTCCTAGAATCAATTCATCCTTACTTGTAAATGCATTGTGAGCCAGCTTCTTCTGTCCAAATTGACTTTCTTTCATGCCTTTACTGCCACTCTCTTAGGTGTACTTGGGATTGGCATTTCCTTGTTCTCTCGGCTAAAACTGTGGTTGTGAATAGCCAGAGAAAGCATCGACTACACTCACAAAGTAATTTTTACAGGTGTCCTGCCTTAGTTCCATTACAGTTTGCTGGAACATTCCTGTATTTAGAGCTATCACACGCTTGTCTAGATTAATAGGTATTTTGTTTTTCCTCTTTGGCCATTTATCCTTCAGTAAGAAGACCCAAATTAGGGGATCTAGGATCTCAGATGCCATTCTGAATTCCTAACATATGAATGAGTTTATATAGAGAAATGTAACCTAAGTGTCTTCAAAACCTTAAAGGCTTAAGGTCTTTATTCCTTTAATATCCAATAAAATAACTTCAAAATATGTCTGAGAAGATCTGGAAAGTGTTTATATGCAATATATTTTCTAAGGCAGAACTAAGAATTTCACTGCTGGAGCACAGATGAGTAGGCAATGAAGTCCGCTTTGGGAGCAGGGAATCACAAAAGGAAACACATAAATTAGATCCTGAAGGAATGTCAAAGAATAATCAAAGTTTTACATTGGCTTTTATACTTGGAAACTTTAGACAACCTAACCATCTCAAGAGAAAACAGCAAACTAAGCTTTTGTGTAAAATTCCAGAAAACTGCAGTTTTTTATGGTATGTGAATAAACAATGTAATTTAAGTGTGAAAACAATTTTTAAAATTCAATGTTTAAATTTATTTACATATAAAATGATTACAATACAGTCACACGTCATTTAACGACAACAATATGTTCTGAGAAATGCATTATTAGGTGATTATGTCATTGTAGGAACATCATAGAATCTACTTACAAGTAACAGCCTACTGCACACCTATGCTTTGTGGTGTACCCTATCACTTCCAGGCTACAAACCGGTATAATGTGTTGCTGTGCTTAATACTGCAGGACATTAACACAATGGTGACTGTATGTGTATCTACACATAGAGAAAGTACAGTAAAAATATGATACAAAAGACAAAAAATGGTACACCTGCATAGGGTACTGTTAAAAGAAGAGCTTTACACAAATTAAATTTAACAGAGTTTAATTGAGCAAAGAACAATTCAGCCTCTGGACCAGAATAGGTTTAGAGAAGCATGGCCTGCCTTATGGTCAATTTATGGACAGAAAAAGGAAAGTGACATAGAGAAAATCGAAGTGAGGTACAGAAACTGCTGATTAGGTTACAATTTAGCATTTGCCTTTTTCCAACACAGTCTGAAGAGTTGGTTGGCAGAAGCCAGATGGACACAAGAATAGACTACAGTCTATTTACACATCCAGTTAGGTTACAGTTCACTATGTACTGAGAAACCTTTGGGCGTAATTTAGTATATGTAAGGAGGCAACTTTAGGCTAAACTTTAATAGCACTTAGCATGAATAGAGCTAGCAGGACTGGAAATTGCTCTGGGTGAGTCACTGAGTGAGTGAGTGGTGAATGGATGTGAAGGCCTAGGATAATTGTGTACATTTTAATACAATTCACGATGCAGTACCTTTGTTTATGTCAGCATCACCACAACACACCACAATGCATCGTGCTACAACATTACCATGACTATGTCACTAATTTTTCAGCTCCGTTATAATCTTAGGGAACTAACCTAGTATATGTAGTTTGTAGTTGACTGAAACATTGTAATGTGTAGGATGACTGTATATAAATAATATTATTTACTTTCATTGACTTTATTTTTCTTATGTGTAAAATAGACATAATATGCAAATGTTCTACATCTTAGCAGTGAAGCACAGATGAAAATAAGAAATAGAAAAATGTACGTAACAGCATTTCAAAAAATACCATCTTATGGAAATTCAAGGTATTATTATGGTTGTTATTCCTTTAAATATCATCATCATCACTCACCATCAGAGAAATGCAAATCAAAACCACAATGAGATACTATCTCACACCAGTTAGAATGGCGATCATTAAAAAGTCAGGAAACAAAAGGTGCTGGTGAGGATGTGGAGAAATAGGAAAACTTTTACACTGTTGGTGGGATTGTAAACTAGTTCAACCATTGTGGAAGACAGTGTGGTGTTTCCTCAAGGATCTAGAACTAGAAATACCATTTGATCCAGCCATCCCATTACTGGGTATAAACCCAAAGGATTATAAACCATGCTTCTATAAAGACACATGCACACATATGTTTATTGCGGCACTATTCACAAAAACAAAGACTTGGAATCAACCCAAATGTCCCTCAGTGATAGACTGGATTAAGAAAATGTGGCACATATACACCATGGAATACTATGCAGCCATAAAAAAGGATGAGTTCATGTCCTTTGTAGGGACATGGATGCAGCTGGAAACCATCATTCTCAACAAACTATCGCAAGAACAGAAAACCAAACACCACATGTTCTCACTCGTAAGTGGGAATTGAACAACGAGAACACTTGGACATAGGAAGGGGAACATCACACAGGGCCTGTCGTGGGGCGGGGGGAGGGAGGAGGGATAACATTAGGAGATATACCTAATGTAAGTGATCAGTTAATGGGTGCAGCACACCAACATGGCACATGTATACATATGTAACAAACCTACACGTTGTGCACGTGTACCCTAGAACTTAAAGTATAATAAACAAATATTGATTACTATTATTAACATTCCACTATGTAAGAATATATTTGTAACACGGTGTAAAAGACTGAGAGGTCTATGACTTAAAAATAAAAATGAAAAGGCAGCAAGTTCCTTGAGGATAAATACTGTCTTATTTGTCTTTGTGTTCTCCATGTGTTATACCATGAGTACACTGTAGTTAGCCCTTAGTAAATATTGGTTACAATACAACCAATTCAGATAGATATATATTTATATGAAATATATAAGTGATATAAACAAAAAAACATAAAGTATAATATATAGTAGAAGATAGCATATCTTACAGTGTATTTATTACATAGTTTAAATACTTTTATCAATATAAGCAATTATAAAAAATTTTATGTAGATTTTCCAAGCTAATACGACTATATGTAATTTGTATGTGTATATATATATGCATTTTATGCATATATGCATGTATCCATACATATGTTTTTATTTTCCATGCTACATCTCAGGTGGATACTTTTGAAGACTATTTTCAACCTTCCACACACTGTGCTCCATTTGACCACAGAGAGGATTGTGATTTATAACACATTTTAAGTGTATTTTAATGAGAAACTGAATGATTGAAAGAAACAGATCAGTCTGCAGCTTTTATTCTCCTTAATGAAAATACAGAAACTTAAAAATACCAGGCTTTTTAATCAACATTAAATCATATGTATTGAATTCACATTGTATAATTAGGCATTAAATAAAATTTGCCTGTCTTGTGAAGTCAGAGACTCAAAAGGCATACGTTTCTGCATGATAGCTAGAAACTTTAGAAATAAGTTTAACACTTTCTAGTCACTGGCATTTTGAAAAAAATTCTGATGTTCTATTCACTGAAATTAGTAAATAAGTCTCTCAAGGTGAGATTTTAAAAAATAAATGGCATCTACATAGTCAACAAAAATATACTGAGGGCCCACTGCATGACTGGCACTGTGTTAGACATTGTGGGCAGGTCAATTGCAGGTAAGTGCAGTTCTAGCACATGTACTCAATGCAGCTTTTATCATAGGGCACAAGTATACTCATCTAAGTCATGAAATTCATCTGGTTATGTATTTGTCCACATACAGAGGAATGTGGTAATGAATATCAGCATGGGAATAATTTAATTCATAATTGATTTAGGCTAAAGCATTCTGTGAAACATTTAGGCCAGTTTTATCTCTTTGAAAGAGGAAAAACAAAATAGGGAAAATTATTCAATGCTTACCAATGAAAATATTCCAAAGAATTTGCCTTTGCATCTCCGAGTGACAAATAATTGGCCAGGAATAAGAATCAGTCATATTTGTCATTAATACCTGTAGATTGACAGCACTCCAGACACTGCTCACATCACAGAATGAAACCTGTGTTTAGGGGACCTAAGCATGTTTGAAATTTAAATTTAACTGTCACTTGATATGCTCATCAGGCCATCAAATTAGTGGTAGAGGCCTCTAAAAGTTTTTTGTGTTGGATATTCAGCTTTTGTCTCTCAGCTCCAAATCCCTGCTTTCAGCCTCCACTTTACTGCACTGGGACTGAGATTTTGCAAACCACATTTCTCCTTTGGTATATCATTCCCTGTTGGATTTTGGCCAAATATATGTCACCAGAAAGAGCCTGGAAGTGAAGAGGAGAGAGAAAGAACTCATTACTTTTGTATTTATTAACTGTTCTGACAGTGTCATTGTAATGAAAATTATTTACCCCACCACAAGCAGCTGGCCTATTCTCTAATGTATTTTCTGCTCTCTTGGAACCAGCTTCATGGGTGTCATCAGAGACAACATCAAGGCACTGTCTCCTTATCCAATGTTAAAATTCCAGATCAGTAGTCCTGCTTTGAATTCCTAACACACATGTCCTACGTAGGTAATGTCTTCTTAACAGAAGTCTGAGCCCCCTTCTACAGGCCTTTTTCTAAGCTTCTGGGTTCTTACATACACTAACCTCTGCTCTTTCATCACAAAACCCTAGATGCAGTAGCTGCTTCCCATAAATATCATTTCTATTATACCTCTGTTTTACCCTCTGCCTTTCTGTCCTTTAATTACTGTTTAATTTCTTTATATTAATTTTTTAGTTAAAACATTTGGCATAGTTTCTCATTTCCTGTCTGAATCTCAACTGCTATGAATTACCTGTGTATTAGTTACTAGAATCCAGCTGACTATGTTGAGGTGAGTGTTAGGATACAGTAGGGCAATCTATTGTGTAGCGGAGGGAATGACTGAGGACTTTTTTTCAAAATTGTAGTAGAGGAAATTTATTAAAGACATTTTCTGCCTAGAAATCACTCATTTCCTATATTGCTCAGCAGTGAAAGCAATTGTACAGGTAATTTTTAAAGCATGTATTGGCTATAATACGCATACCTAAAATTTTAAATTGCCAATTTATCTGAGCAGTACTGAATTGGAAAACAATAATTGACAGAACTAGAGAAATTTGGCTGATGACATTTCTGCATTTTAATATGTGAACCCTCATACTGTTCTCATGGTAGTGAATGAGTCTCGTGAGAGCTGATGGTTTTATAAGGGGTTTCCCCTTTCACTTGGCTCTCATTCTCTTTTTACCTGATGCCATATAAGACATACCTTTGCTTCTCCTTTGCCTACCACCATGATTGTGAGACCTCCCAAGACATGTGGAACTCCAGGTCCAATAAACCTTTTTCCTTTATAAATGACCCAGACTTCGGTATGTCTTCATTGAAGTGTGAAAAGAGACTAATACAGTAAGAATTTTTAAAACTTTATTTCAAACATTGCTGTTTAGATTTCCTAAAAGTGTAACTCAAATAGCATGGACAGCCAAGCCTTTGATGTCTGTAGAAGGTACATGATATAAGAACATAACCATTTTTATGATCTTTACTTGAATCACGCCAGTCTAAGCCACCAGTGTATCTGTCCTGGTCTTTTGCCATCACTGTTTAATTAGTCTCTTTATTTTCTGTACTGTTAATGTTTAGAGTTTTATTTTCTACACAGCAAAGCATTTTAAAATTATAATGCAGGATGTGTTACTCCTTAGTATAAAATCTTAAGTCCTTATCTTGCTTTAAAATATCGAATAGACACAATAAAAAATGATAAAGGGGATATCACCATTGACCCCACAGAAATACAAACTACCATCAGAGAATACTATAAACACCTCTACACAAATAAACTAGAAAATCTAGAAGAAATGGATAAGTTCCTGTACATATACACTCCCAAGACTAAACCAGGAAGAAAATGAATCCCTGAATAGACCAATAACAGGCTCTGAAATTGAGACAATAATTAATAGCCTACCAACCAAAAAAAGTCCAGGACCAG
>NW_012123376.1:5483622-5484018 GCF_000951035.1 Colobus angolensis palliatus | reverse complement strand
AGATGCAGAAAAGGCCTTTGACAAAATTCAACAGCACTTCATGCTAAAAACGCTCAATAAATTCAATATTGATGGAACGTATCTCAAAATAATAAGGCTATTTATGACAAACCCACAGCCAATATCATACTGAATGGGTAAAAACTGGAAGCATTCCCTTTGAAACCTGCCACAAGACAGGGATGCCCTCTCTCACTACTCCTATTCAACATAGTGTTGGAAGTGCTGGCCAGGGCAATCAGGAAGGAGAAAGAAATAAATGGTATTCAATTAGGAAAAGAGGAAGTCAAATGGTCCCTGTTGGCAGATGACATGATTGTATATTTAGAAAACCCCATTGTCTCAGTCCAAAATCTCCTTAAGCTGATAAGCAATTTCAGCAAAGTCTCAGGATAC
>NW_012123376.1:5482129-5482927 GCF_000951035.1 Colobus angolensis palliatus | reverse complement strand
CCATTCACAATTGCTTCAAATAGAATAAAATGCCTAGGAATCCAACTTACAAAGGATGTGAAGGACCTCTTCAAGGAGAACTACAAACCACTGCTCAAAGAAATAAAAAAGGACACTAACAATTGGAAGAACATACCATGCTCATGGATAGGAAGAATCAATATCGTGAAAATGGCCATATGCCCAAGATAATTTGAGATTCAATGCCATCCCCATTAAGCTACCAATGACTTTCTTCACAGAATTGGAAAAAACTACTTTAAAGTTCATATGGAACCAAAAAAGAGCCCGCATTGCCAAGACAATCCTAAGCCAAAAGAACAAAGCTGGAGGCATCATGCTACCTGACTTCAAACTATACTACAAGACTACAGTAACCAAAACAGCATGGTACTGGTACCAAAACAGAGATATAGACCAATGGAACAGAATAGTGCCCTCAGAAACAATACCACACATCTACAACCATCTGATCTTTGACAAACCTGACAAAAACAAGAAATGGGGAAAAGATTCACTATTTAATAAATGGTACCTGACTTCAAACTATACTACAAGGCTACAGTAACCAAAACAGCATGGTACTGGTACCAAAACAGAGATATAGACCAATGGAACAGAATAGTGCCCTCAGAAATAATACCGCACATCTACAACCATGTGATCTTTGACAAACCTGACAAAAACAAGAAATGAGGAAAGGATTCCCTACTTAATAAAAGGTGCTGGGAAAACTGGCTAGCCATGTGTAGAAAGCTGAAACTGGATCACCTCCTTATACCTTATACGAAAATTAAT
>NW_012123376.1:5445046-5477035 GCF_000951035.1 Colobus angolensis palliatus | reverse complement strand
TGAGATACCATCTCACATAAGTTAGAATGACAATCATTAAAAAGTCAGGAAACAACAGGTGTTGGAGAGGATGTGGAGAAATAGGAACACTTTTACATTGTTGGTGGGACTGTAAACTAGTCCAACCATTATGGAAGACAATGTGGTGATTCCTCAAGGATCTAGAACTAGAAATACCATTTGACCCAGCCATCCCATTACTGTGTATATACCCAAAGGATTATATATCATGCTGCTATAAAGACACATGCACATGTGTGTTTATTGCGGTACTGTCCACAATAGCAAAGACTTGGAACCAACCCAAATGTCCAACAATGACAGACTGGATTAAGAAAATGTGGCACATATACACCATGGAATACTATGCAGCCATTAAAAGGTATGAGTTCATGTCCTTTGTAGGGACATGGATGCAGCTGAAAACCATCATTCTCAGCAAACTATCACAAGAACAGAAAACCAAACACCGCATGTTCTCACTCATAGGTGGGGGAATTGAACAATGAGATAACTGGACACAGGAAGGGGAACATCACAAACCGGGGCGTTTTGTGGGCTGGGGAAAGGAGAGAGGGATAGCATTAGGAGATATACCTAATGTAAATGACGAGTTAATGGGTGCAGCACACGAACATGGCACATGTAAACATATGTAACAAACCTGCATGTTGTGCACATGTACCCTAGAACTTAAAGTATAATAAAAAATAAATTAATTAGTTAATAAGACGTTAAAGGTCTTTCACAAAGAAAAAAATTAAAAATAATAAAAAATAAATAAATAAAATAATTCTTTTTAGGCTGGGCATGGTGGCTCATGCCAGTAATCCCAGCACTTTGGGAGGCAGAGGTGGGCAGGTCACCTGAGGTCAGTAGTTCGAGACCAGCCAGATCAACATGGAGAAACCCCGTCTTTACTAAAAGTACAAAAAATTAGTGGGGTGTGGTGGTGCATGCCTGTAATCCCAGCTACTCATGGCAAGAGAATTGCTTGAACCTGGGAGGCAGAGGTTGTGGTAAGCAGAGATCACGCCATTTCACTTCAGCCTGGGCAACAAGAATGAAATCTTGTCTCAAAATTAATTACTTAATTAATTAATTATTATTTTTATAATTTGGCCCTCAATCTCCTCTCTGAAATTGACCTATACAACCTTCTTCCATGTTGAGTCTCACACATGGACATTACTTACCTTCCTGGTCTGTGAATATTCTAAGCCCACTTTTATGCAGGTCCTTTGCTCTTAATGCTCTTTTTTTTTTTCCTTGAAATGTTCTTCCCCTATATATCTGTTAGTACTTGCAGCAGAACCCTCAATTTATTTAAATATCAGTATGGTACCACCTCCTCACAGATTACTTCCCTGACAGTCCCATGTTAAATGTTAGTTCCTTCCATGCTGTATCTATCATGCTAGCTGGAATATTATGTATAAATAAATGTATATGTGTTTGCATTTGTTGCTTCTCTCCCTAAGAGAATGTGAACTAGGAGAGATGGACCTTTTCTGTCTGGTTCACTGTTGAGTTATCAATCCTAGTAAAACATGCTCTCTAATAAATATTTGCCGATCAAGCAAACATGTACCTATAGAAATACCTAAAGAAGACATAGTCCTTTTTGTTTATATAAGTACTTGATATTTTAAAAAATGTTATGAAATTAAAATAGAAATTGCTATAAATGCCAAAGAAAAAAGGTTACTTACATGAAAGTTATCTGTGAATCTGCAAAAAGTACCTTCATGCAGTTGTTTCCCACATCCCTGAAGACTTAGGTTCACAAAGACTATGTTGGGTAGATTTGCTTTGTTATGCTACTGCTGTTGTTGTGTTTGTGTGTGTTTAATGTTCCACAGGTGAAATAGTGCTGGTTCATCTTAGACACTCTTCATGGGATAATACTTTCTGGCATGAAAGAACACTTTTTTATTTTATTTATTTATTTTTTTACTTTAGTAATTAATTCTAGTATTTTGGGAAGACAATTAATGTGCAAATATATGCAATTAATTTTCAATTATAAGTACCATTATAGATATGAGACTTTATAAAGTATTTATTACTATGAACTCTAGTATCATATTGGAGAAATGTTTCTGAAGATTTAACATCATGTGCATTGATTTTCATTTCATATTCATGGAAATTCATGACACAGCATAATCATAGCATCTAACAATGAATTTTAATGAATAATTAGAAATATGAATTCACAAACATTCAATAAAAATTCATGACTATGTGGAGTGTTATGAAAGGCTGCAACTGTCCATGATTAACAGAGCATTTTTTTTTCATATTTTGGTTCTCTGACCACTTCTAAAGTTATCTTATTCACATAACACAAAAAAATTATTAAGATTACATTCAAATTGTTTAAGATAAATTTCAAAACCACCATAGTAAATCCAAAGTATATTTTATGTGACAAAATGTCAACAAAAACAAAATCTACTTCATAAGTAAAGTATTTGAGTAGGATAGGCAAATATAAACACATACTTCTGTTAGTTATTTCATGTGAAAGAAAAATTCATAACAATGGACTGTAATCTATGGAAAACAGGCTTCCAATATGGGACAACTTAACCTCTGAAATGGTTTATGTTGCTTTTAGTTCTCATGAGTGAAGATACACTATAGAGTGAGGTGTCCACTTTCTAGGTAATGAGATAATATTGATAAATCCCTACTGAGACACAGAAAGGTGAGATTTCACAATGCAAGAAATGAACTTATGGACAACCAATACCAATTTTTGAATGACTTGACATTAGAGAGCAGGTGGGGTTATTTGGTTTGGGGTTCAGTGCTTGACCTCCATAGCCTTTGGTTCATAATAGCCTGAAAAGATAGAAAATCCCATGACCCTTCATGGCTTTATGTCAGTATTCCCATAACTGAAAATCTCAGAAAGAGACTGAAAATCTAATAAAGAATAATTGGTTAGAAAATAGGTGAAAGACTACTTTCTATAGTCTCCTTGTGTTTAGTCAGGGTTAAGGAGAGGAAAAAGTCTAATCAGGATATAGGTTTGTTATTGGTTTTTAAGAGATATTCTATATTGCTTTTGTTAAGCAAAGTATTCAAACTTGTGTATAAGGCAAGAGGATGGACGAAATATTTTCCCAATATCATTCTAGAGCATTATGTAACAAGTCTATGCAGGGAATATTTAATTATCTGAGAAAAGCACTTTTTTTTTTTGGACTTGTTATTTACTATTGATAAGAGCCTAGATTCTGTATTGTTATACTTTTACTTGTCTATTTTTTCACAATAAAAATTAAACTAAAATGATTTCTGTTTGGCAGACAATATACCTCCAAAGCTACAGGATATTAACAGTTTTGTCTCCAATTTATCAGACTTATTATAGCATGCCTTTTCTGACTGACTATTAATCTCTCTCAAATCTTCTCTCAACCAGATTTACTATCCTGCTGATTTTCTCATTAAATAAAACTTTAACATGTATTCATTATATATTTATAAATCATACTTTGACTCTATCATAGTGGTGAAAGGAAGATCCTATCCAAGTAGAGTGAAGATTCTCTAGGTTTCTGCTATAAATGAGTATGTGAACTAATTGCTGCATGCTCAACTTTCTCTTTGTTTGAAGACACACTCCTGTCTAGATTTTCCTACTGTTATTAACTAAATGTTTGTGTTCACATCCCCAATTCTTATGTGGAAATCTAATCACCAATGTGATGGTATTTGGGGTCTTTGGGAGGTAATTAGGTCATGAGGGTGTGATAAGGGGGCCCTGGTGAAGGAGAATAGCACACTTAGAAAAGAGACCCCAAGGAGTGCCCTAGCTCTCTTTCCACAATGGGAAGACATAATTAAAAGTTCGAAGTCTCAAACCTAGGAGAGAGCTCTCACTAGAATGTGACCACACTAGCACCCTGATCTCAGACTTCCAATCTATGGAGTGTGAGAAATAAATATCTGTTGTTTGTAAGCCACCAAGTCTATGGTACATTTTTTTGCTCTAGTAGTTTTACCTGACTAATCTACCTGTCTATACAGTTTGGCTTCCAATGCTTTTATCTAAAAACAAAACAAACAAATAAACAAAAAACCTTACAAAGCCCTTCAACTTTCCTGTCTTTGTTCTTTTAGCATTGAAATTAAACTGGAATCCGAGTTGAACCTAACCATCTGACCTTTTCATATCTGCAGATGTAGCTACATTCTGCCCTATATCATAAGGATAATTGGTAGACTGGCACCAATGCACACTTAGGGCTGCCTAGACAAGTGGATAGAAATCCTTTTATGCTTCTTCATTCTGCTCCCTATATGCAAATAATCTTGTCTCTTAGTTCTCAGAGAAAGTAGAAGCAAAGGGATATGAATGTTCACTACCCCTTGATATACAAACTTATAAATGTATAAATCTGCCTGAACTGGCTTGAAATTGCATCCATCCTATTGGTTAATGTTCAGTGACAGGGAAATACTTAAAAATAAGTTTTGATGAAATGTATAGAGTTAAGAATATGAAATGGGAAATATATAAGTTTAATAATTAAGGCAGTATATAAAATATATAGTAATAGTTGATTTTTTAAAAAACAAGTCATGTAGGAATATTAAGTAAGAAATGAGAATGAAGTACAAAAATGAGTTAGAATGGTATTCTATCTGCTGTGGGGGTTTTATTATTTTAATTTTCTTCTTTTTATTTCATGCACTTGAAGTTTTAGTTCTCCGGATTTCTCGAAAGGTAAATGTTAGGGCTTGCCAGTTCAATTCATCATGTGCTTTCTTAAAAGGATGCTATCATCCTTCTGCATACTGTTGGTTCTATGTGAAATATTTCATTTCCTCAGGCTAGACCTACTTTTTCTTCAGTTCAATGTATTATGTGTGTATGTGTTGTTCTGTTATTTCATTTTTGTTTTTGTTTTATTTTTACTGAAAGATGAAAAATTTTTACTGATCTTTCCACATAGCAGTTTCTAACCTTGTGATGAGATTGATTTCTAATAAGAAACAAGCTTCTTTCCAAGGGATATTAAGCTGAATGCATGTCAAAATGTTTTATTTTGTCAAGTATCTTAACTCAATGATCCTATGACACACAAATTTTGTTCAAATTCACATAATAGATAAGTCAGACCGCCAACTGAGAGAAGTTTACCTTCACATTCAAGCTAACTTTCTCCCAAAGAAGCATTCTTACCTGGTTACCTCTGAACTTAACATACAATTTGATATTAGGGGTAAATGTTATATAAATATACTAATTTGTGAATACTCCTCTGTATTCTGTATTGGGCATGAGAGAGATTTTTACAAAGCAAAATAAAGTTAGTAGGTAAGGTTTTAAATAATTCACATGCATGAGTTAATAGATTTCATAGCAACTTATCTTTCTACTGTGTCTATTCGATCATTAGTTATACAAAGAGCACTTGGCAGGGTTTTTTGTTTTATAGCATGACGTTTAAACACTAACAATAAATATATTAGTAGCTAATGAATGCTTCAAAAATCAAAACATTCATTTCAGTCTGAAATATAACTACTCTTTCTAATGCTTTCATTTAAATAATGCCACATAACAAGAAATAAGACTAAATGGGTTAACAATATTTTAAAACCACCAGAATTAATGGAGTAGAAACAATGTAAGAAGAAGAAAATGGTTTGGAGAAGCAGTAAAACAAAAATCCCCAGGCTTCTAGAGATCATCGTGAATTGGGAAGTTATTGAATTTAAATAATATATTCCTTTACATGTACTGAATTTAAGGATGTGTTACAAAATAGAATTTTAAAATAATAGCAAGTTTTATAAAATACAATTCATGAAATTTTCAGATGCTTGATTTCTGTTTGGAATTTCATATGCTTTGAAATTCTTTTCCTCTTGAGATTAAAGGGGGACAAAAGAGTGAACTTTTATTAGTCGATTCAGCCAGCCTATATTAAACACCTTATATGCGTACACTGTTATATATTCCAAAGACGTCCTGTACAGTAATACAGAAAAGGCACAATAATATATTGAAAATGCCAAATATCCTTTTGAAAAAAGAAAAATAGTTTCATAATCTATAAATAAGAACTTTTCTAGGACATTTTTTAAATTATTGGATGAGTCCAGATATAATTGCCTGATTAGGTAAAAAATTGTATGATGTTGATTTAGCAAGCTCATAATCATAAATTCAAAGTTATAATTTGCTATATATTATTATGCTACATTCAAAATCAGAGCACTATCCTACAACAGAAAAAAATAAATTTATCCTTTATAGATTTATTATTTCATGTGTAAGCTTTATGCAATCCATCTTTAATGTATCCAAAATGTTAGATTTTTAGAATCATCAGTATTTTTAAAAATGTTTTAAGTTTAAAATACATTTAGATTTACAGGAAGCTGCAAAATAGCACAGAGAGCTTCAATATACACTTCAACTAGTTTCTACTAATGTTAAAATAATCAGGGTACATTTATCAAAATCAAGAAGTTTTCATTGGCACATGACTATTAAGTACACTCAAGATTTTATTTGGATTTTACTAGTTCTTATATTATATTAATGCCCTTTTTATGGTTCAGGATCCCATCCTGGATTCATGTTGTGTCTCGGTTTTATTTATCTCCTTATTCTCCTCTGGTTTGTGACAGTTGCTCAGTATTTGCTTTTCACTGGCTTGACAGTTTTGAAGACTGCTGGTCAGGCATTTTGTAAAATGGCTCCCATTTGAGGTTTCGTTAGATGTTTTCCTCATAACTGGAAAAGGGTTATTAGTCTGGGGAAAGAACACTACAGAAGGCAAATGCCCTTCTCATCTCATCATGTCAGAGGTATGTTATATCCACATGACATCCTTGGTGATGTTAACTTTGATAACTTGGTTAAGGTTATATGTTTCAGGCTTCCCTTTTAAAGTTGCCATTTTTCACTTTTCATACTTTATTGTTTGGAAGTGAATTACTGTCCAGTCCACACTTCATAGGAGAGAAAATTAAGCTCTATCTCTTGGAGCTTGGAGTATCTAGAGATATTTAGAAGTTTTCTGACAGTAAGAAGCCTAGTTGTCATTATCTAACATTAATTTCTTAACTGTAAACTTTTCTATATTTGTAAATAGGTATTTTTAGAATTGCTAACCTATATGTCTATAAATTTACCAAGTAGAGTACCATTTTTATGTGCAATGTTCTTTTTGTTGTGAACAATGTTTTCAGTTAAAATAATACTAAGAATATTACTAATAGTAGGCCAGGCGCAGTGTTTCATGCGTGTAATTCCAGCACTTTGGGAGGCCGAGGTGGGCAGATCACGAGGTCAGGAGATCGAGACCATTCTGACTAACAGAATGGAATCCCATCTCTACTAAAAATACAAAAAATTAGCCGGGTGTTGTGGCGGGCGCCTGTAGTCCCAGCTACTCAGGAGGCTGAGGCAGGAGAATGGCGTGAACTCGGGTGGCGGAGCTTGCAGTGAGCCGAGATCGCGCCACTGCACTCTAGCCTGGGGGACAGAGCAAGACGCTGTCAAAAAACAAAGAAAAAGAATATTGCTAATAGTATTAGGCACCTACTTACTGTTTATTACATAATAACCACCTTGTTCAATTCTGAGAATACAAAAATGTAAAATATAATTGGACAAATTACATGGATTATGTAATTTGTGTTCAAAACAACATGAATAGTAAATATTTTCATAATTATGGTTATTAGACAAATTTTTCAGATAAACCATATGGGGCATAGAGAGGTTAAGCAACTTGTGCACCATCACAGAAGTAATACATTGTGGAATCAGAATTCAACTAGATTTTTACAAATAACAAATCATCTTTTATCAGCTTAGCCCAAAGACTATCTTTGAAATGTCATATTTCATAGTATCTTCACAAATTATTGAATAATTTTTGTGACCACCAGACTTAGAACAACAGTAGAGGACACAGTAGTTAAGACAGTGGTTAAAGAAAAAATTAATAAAGTAAAATAAAATAATTAAAAACGCATCTAGTGTTTTTTTGGCTCTGGACTTAGGAAATGTGTAAACTTGTACATTTTAATAACTACCTTAATTTTATCATCTGGAAATAGCATTAAATAGAATATTTGTTTTATAAGGCATATAGAGCAATACCACAAATGTGGTAGCACATAATAAACTTCACTTCTTAACATTAGTATTTGTTAAAAATTGTTTATTTTATATTATAAAGGCAAAGTGTGGGTAATATTTTGATAGTGTATTTTAAAATATTATTACTAAGTGATTATCTGGACATTATCAAAATAAGACAGAAACTTAGAAACTGTTAAAGTATTTTTCTCTCTTACATTTCATCCTTAAAAGAAAATAATATTTTCCAGTTAAAGCATGAAAGTTGCCCTTTCAAAAATTGTCCCTTTTTGAAGACACTATATTCATGAGATTCACAACTTAATACCTACATTGAAAGATGAAAGTGCAAAAGGTACCTTATTAAAGGTAAGCATATTATTGATTTTATGAATGTTGTTGCAATTGGTTAATTGTAATTTTTGTACTTTCTATAAGTTTCATACAATGTTGGAGAGCAGAGAATATTGATGCATATGGAACTGTCTTGTTTTGAAATATTAAACTTTCTTTTGAGTTTAATTCACATTTGAATCATGTGTTTAATATGTAGAATCCTTGTTAAATTCATAAACAGCTATAATTTAAATACAAATTACTAACATATACATACAACTAATATATACATACAAGTTCAAGAGTCTATGATATGCAGGCAGGAGACATTCCATTTAGCAGAGTCCTAATGTTATTAAACTTAGAAATCATATTTAAGATAATACTGTAATATGTTTGATCTTGTAATAGAGTGATGTTGTAGATCTTGTAATAGATCTTGTAATCAGTGATGTTCATGTACATAACAAAATATTTGTATATAAAATAAATATAAACTTGCAAGTGTTACTATGAAATCCATTACACATATTTGAAAAATATGATATCTAAACTGATCTAAAGTATTTTGTAAGTATATCTTAGAAAATAAGTACCTGGAAAAACATATCTTAAAGGTTAACTTAAAATTTAAAAATGATGTCGCACTCCAGATACCTTCATCTTCAGGTCGTCACTCATTTATAGAAGGTGTGATGAATTTTTAGAATCTATAATATAGTCATCCCTAGGCACACTTGAGAATCTGCTTTTTACTTGAGGTTGGATTCTTATACTGTGAATTAGCTAAGCTGCTGAATATGCAGTTCTTCGTACCTCATTAATTTTAACTAGATTTTGTTCAGTTGTGGAAAATAGTCATAGTAGAGAGGTTACAAATAGCACTGGTGATGAAGTTATACTATAGACAGTCAAGCCTTCCATTCCCGGGATTTTACCAATCATGTTCCCCTTCAGTCAAAGTCAATTACCAGTCAGTTTAAAGAACTATTTGCAAAGACTTCTGTGTTCCAGTTGAATACACATTCTTATGATCAATGTAGAAAAAATTTATTCCCGTGATATACAGATTTTTTAAAGTCTTCCACTATATTTTTTTCTCAGACAACTTTCCAAGTGTACCCCTGGAGTCGATGCAAAAAAAATGCATGATATTTTTAAGTCCTCAATTTTATTTATTTATCTTAAAAGTACAATTCTGGGTATAAAATGAGTTATGAGTTGAACCAGACAGAGGCATTTTATGCCTTTTCCAGTGCTTTAGCCTATGCTATCTTCTAGAAAGGGAGAGTCGATAGGCAATTTAATTCTAATTTATCTCTCTGCCTCTAGCTTCACTCTGATATACTTTCCAATATTTTACATTAATTCAAATGTGTTTCTTCCAAGATAATAAATTTGAAAAAAATATAGGTATTACCATGACATGTCACAATTAAAATAATTTCTTGTCAACCATGAATAAGCTTACCATGAAGCCATTACAGAACTTCTGAGAGTGTCCATAATTAACTCCATGGGCATATATAAATCTTTTACTCATATACTTACTCTGAATTTGAGATACTGATTTTAAAAATAAACAACTTATAAAATTTTTTATTCCTGAATATTTTTCTGTCAATAGCCTAGACCAATGATGACTAACTTTAGGCTTTCTAAATTACAGTATAGGGCTAAGATATATTTTCTATACATTTTTTCATACTTGTTTGCTTGACAGCAAGTTAAATTACTGCTAAACTTTGAGGTGGTGTTTTATATGTTTTCTCCTGTGTTTTAAGCACAAAGAGTAATGCAGTGAGCATAGAATATATTTTATATTTTATACATTTTTTATGGACAGCATATAATCAGAAATAAATATCAATAAATTATAAAACTTAAATTTCAAATGCAGAATAGTGTAATCAAAATATGCACAATTCTCAATTTGATACAAATAAACATGGATTTTCCTGATTCAAATCCAGACTTATTCATGAGTCCTCAGCTGACAGACTTATTCCTAAAGATGTCTTTTAAAGTTTATTTTTGCTAAGGGATAAATAGTTTTTAATAGAAATGCAAAAATAATTATGCTGGTTGGTTTCCCATGCTATAGTTTAGGTCAGAAAAGTTTTTTAATAAGCTTTTGTGACCAGGGATAGCATTCCGTCATTTGCTCATACTGGTTTTTGTGGGTATTCTGATTTTGAAAATATACAGTTCCATTTTTTCCCTCTCCTCTGCCCAAAATTCTGTGCATCACTGCTTCAATCCCAAAGTAGCCCTATGAAATAGCAAGTACACACACATACACACACACACACACACACACACACACACGCACGCACGCTTTCCTAGGATACCATAGCTAGGATTGGACTTCGGACATTCCTTTACTAAATATATTAAACTGGGTTCTTCAAAGAAACAGAACCAACAGTGTGTGTGTGTAGAGAGAAAGAGAGATTGATTATAGGAAACTGAGTCAGATGATTATGAAGGCTTAGTGAGTCTAAAATCTTCAGGGTAGGCTGGCAGACTGGAAATATAGAGAAAATTTGCTGCTCAGGTCTAAGGGCAATCTGCTGGTGGAATTCTTCTTTCTCAGGAAGGTCAGTATTTTCCTAAGGCCTTCGACTGATTGGATGAGGCTCACATCATGGAGGGTAATCTGCTTTACTCAAAGTCCGCCAATTTAAATCTTAATCTCAACCAAAGAAAACACTCTGATAGAAACAGAATAACATTTGGCCATGGGCACCATGGCCCTGCGAAGTTGATTCATAAAATTAATCATCACAATTGCCATTATTTAAAACTGGAATTTGGTAATGCTTATACCTACGATGTGGAGCATACCTACAGACAGCGACCAAGAGATCTACTAGTTGATCTTAATTAACCAAGTTAGAATTAGATAATTTTAAAAATCCATTTTAATACTAACACTGTGAGAACTCTAATTTCTTCTTTTGAATAAATTTTACCATGAGAGAAAAGAGAGCCTGCATAATGAAGTAAGGATTGAAAATGCATTTAAAGAGATGGACAACAACTTTGCTGCAAAATATTGCTGCAATAATTGTTAGCAAGCCTTACCTTGAAAAGACATAAAAATTGTGTGTGTGTGTGTGTCCATGTAAAGTTAGTTTACAATAATATGATATTTATAAGTTATAAATACCTTAACCATTACTATACTAAATTGTTCCCCATTAACTGATAATAATGTTAACAAACGGTAGAAAGTTCATCAATTTTTCCATTATAGTGATAGCATTATTATTTTGAAAAATAAAATAATGGTACAAACAAAACAAAGAGTACTAAATATCAGGTATTCGCATAGGATACTAAAATTCTGTTTTCTCTGGAGTACTATCCTCCAATTCAAGTTTTGATTTTATTATCTAATGCTATAATCTGACTATACATACACATATAGTTTTCGTCTGCAATAGTCACTTTCCCAAGATATCATTTGACTTCAAAAATGAGATCTGAACATTAATATATAAATACAATATCAGTTAAGGCATTGAGTTTTTTGGTTAAATATGAATTAACTGTACTATACAATTTTTAAATGTATTTAAGTTGAATATAAATAAGATCAATCTAGGTGAAATTCAGAAGTAATAAAATATTTTATTAGTTATTTTAATTATTCCTTTGTGTTTCTTTCCCTTCTTAACTCCTACTTTTGGAGACCTACAAATGTGTTCAGTCTCTCTCTTCTACTAAAAGTCATTTTCTAAGTAAAACTTCTTTGGAGGATAAGATTTCTAAGCAAAATCATGAACTGCGAATTGGAAGTTAGCCAGGTGCAGATGGAGAGAAGGCATTGAAGCCTAAAAGCAGCATGTGCAAAGGCACAGAGGTGTGAGAAAGCATGACCTCACCAGGAAAGTGTCATTAGTCATGCTGTCACTGCTTGAAAGTGAATAAATTGGCAGTATTTTCATGGGAGAGTTAATGATTATGTAAAATATCAAAGAAGGCAACCACAGAAGTATGCCCTGAGAGTTGAAATTCTACCAGCACTAGTTCTTCTGCTGCAGTTATTGTTATTTTGTTTAGGAATACATAATTTTAAAGCAGTGTATGTGTGTGTGTGTGTGTATGGATGTGTGTATACATATATAAATAATATATATAAATATATATATACACACACACATACACACACACACACACACACACACATATGTATATAGCCACAAGTTTGTGGTGGATGTGTTTCTAAACTCATATTTCAAGCCAGCCATAAAATAATGAATTTCTCTGTCTTCTTTGAAACAAAACAAATAGTAGGATATTCATCTGGCAGTTCTACAAGTCCTGAACCCTACCTCCAGTCTAGTTGTCAAAAGTTCTGGAAATCTAATCATTTATTCACTTATTGACCAAACATTTATCTAATATCTACTAGAAGCAATGGTGGAGAGTATTTTCCTATTGTGCATATTAATTAAGTCAAGGCTCTAACCTAGAGAGTGACATGAGGGCTTTGAAGCATTTGGGATTGAGTTTACCAATAGCTTATAGAGAAAATAGTGATAAACAGGATTTGAATATGATGTGAACTAGTCTTTAGGCATTCCAATGTTTACTTGTGAAGATAAAAACTGATGAAATAATAATAGCTAAGATTTTCACAGCATTACTGTGAAATGTGCTAAGTGCTATTCTAGTAACTTTGCAGGTACTAATTTGTTTAACCTTCACAGTAATTTTCTGAGAGAAGTATTGTTATTATGTCCAATTTTTAGTTGAAGGAGATAAAGTACAGATTAGTAATATAAGTATGTGTTAATATGGTGACTAAAGGACAAGTTTAGTATTCAAACAAACCCAGCAGTATGATTCAAGAGTAGGTATACTTTTTACTACTGTCCTATGCTTTTGGAAGGAGAGAGTGCTTAAGATTCACAGCCTGCTAGTGAAAAGAGAAAAATATTCACTGAAACTAATATCTGGTCTTGTACTCTCAGCTCGACTATGGTGTTCATCTGTTAAACATAGCATTTCACAAAATATTAACATCAGATAATATCACTATATGACCAGGATGAGTTCAAACAAAACAAGGCCACTCCATAATCTTGTCCAAAGAGATAAAACATCAGCAATATCCAAGCAACAAAAATAACCCAACTTCATCAACCATGGCTAATTGGAGTGACTGTTGCATCTTTAATGGATTTGTCCAACCTCCTCCTAGATAAAGCTGATAAAGAATCAAATACTCTTGCTTCTTGAAAGCATCTAATTGCAGCAAAGTGTAACTTCTTTAACTCATTGAAACATAATCTAAGCCCAAGTCCTACAATCCATCTCTTTCAACAATCTCTTTTTGAGCCATCCATTGGATTGTCTTCTCCCTCTTGCCACAAACAGTTAACCTAAGTCATTCAATCACACATTTGTTCCTGATGGTCTCTGTCTGGAGTAACTAAATTGTCATTCGAGCATTGGAAATGGAGTACATTGTGATACTAAGTAGTGAAGTGGAATGAAGTGAATACACACACCAAAAAAAATAAAAAATAAAAAATAAAAAAAAATAAGTAAATAAATAAATAGAGAAGGACAAATGTAAAGATGAGAGAGGGATGGGATAAGAAGAGAGAGAGAGAGAGATAGAAAGAGAGAGAGGGAGAGAAAATAATTCCTCAGGCTGCATTTAGTGCTAGGGACTGGAGGGCAATTATGTTGTTAATTATTATACAATTTTTAAACCATTACTTCTCCAACCTTAGTATCCATAACTACATGTTATATGACCTGACTCTAAGGCAGGTGCTTTTTCAGTGACATACTTTAACATTTCTTCCTCATTGGAGAGACAATGATACTCTACCAGTAGAGAAATATATCATATTTCCGGGTAAGAAGTCTTTTCTGGAACCAACAGATTGTCACACAAACACCATCAACTCCACAAATACATGAAATACATGAAACAAGCCTTAATCAGTAAAATTCAGATACTAAGTAAAACCCATTCCAAAAATATACATCTGTTATATATTGTATGGAAAAAATCAGAATTGGCTTAAATAATACAAAAGTTTAGAACCTCCCTTTCAAGTTGTGTATGCCTATTTCTCAGTAAAATTATGTTGAACTCTTTCAGTTATAGTTCAAGGTTAAAGCATAAAAAGCTAATCATTATTAATATATGCATAGAGCATATTTATATTATTACTTTCACATTAATAATTATGTCATATTGTGAGGCTGGAAAGGATAGTCCAAAAGTTCACAGTTGCCATTTTTCTCCTTAAGAAAACACTGTTAATAAATACGCAGCTCTTGCTCAAGAGAAAGGACTCTAAGGTCCTTTGCTAACCTAGCTTTCTCCAGCGATGAGATCACCAGGTCAGTTCATTGTCATCTCAAATAAAAGTCAAACTGAAACATCTGATGCAATTAGATTCACTGTAATTTTCATCAAGAATCTTTAGTAAATCTTTCTTCACATATTTATTTTACGAGGCGAAATGTACAGTGTATTGCCCTTTGCTCCTCCAGTTCAATATATTGGAGAAAGCAAATTGAACTGATCTGAAAATTTATGAATATCTTACTGACGTTACCCAACTCAACGTAAGACTCAATTATATTTTAGCCTTTGAATGTGCAGTCTACAAGAAACAGCCCACTTGAGTTGATAAACAAAACAAACTTTGGGCACCAGCTCCTCCTTTCTCCATAATATTTGAGAGAAACAAATTCCACAGAAACCAAATCAGATACTTCCCTACTGATTTCATGTAGAGATTTAATGGCAAAATGAGAAATATATCTTTGTTCTTCTAATACTCAATTCAATGACTCTTCTGCCACGTGCGTGTGTGTGTGTGTGTATACATGCATGCATATGGGGATACGTGCATACATTTTGGCTGGATTTTTAAGCAAAGTAATTTAATATGACTGAGTTACAGGTAATTATATACTTTCTATGGAATATAATGCATACTATAACATAAATTTGCAAATAAGTCATCAATTACATTCATTTAATAATTAAGAATACTCTCATGTACACCTAGAAGCATAGATTCAATTACAATGCCATCTATAATGACAGAAAACATCAAGTATTATCTGGAATTTAGCCTTTGGGCAATGATGTACTCGGGATAAATGAAAAAGTGGGGTTGCACAAATGTGGACATTTCATTGGGAAAAGGGAAACAATAAGATTTGACATACATTTTTATTTTACCTAATGTACATCTTCTCTGGCTTTATGATCAGTGTGATACCAAAAAGCACATTATCAATGACATTTAAATACAGATTGTTTTTTTTGCATTTCAGCAAAGATGGTATAAAATTTAAATTTAATGTCAAGCTGGATTTTATAGAAAACTATGCATAAGTTGGTTGAGAGTCTATTTTATTTCTTTTAAAAGTACATACATTATTTTTCTCTGATGTAAGAATTGTTTCTCATATCTGCTTTTTCTCATTATTTTTGATTGACAAATAATTGTATACATTTATGAGATGCAATGTGATATTTTCATATATGTATACTATATGTATGATTAAAGCAAGTTAATTATTATGTTCGTCACTTCATTTCCCTTTCATTTTTTATGGTGAGACATTTGAAATGTACTCTCTTGGTTATTTTGTACATTATTATTAATTATAGTCACTCTGCTATGCCATATATCTCAAAAACCATTCCTCCTATCTGAAACTGTGTACTCATCGATCAACTCCCCATTCCCTCCCAAATCTAGCTTTAAGTGTTCTTTATGAACTCAATGAATTTGTTGTGTACTTCACAATGTTAAAAGATTTTATGTGTTCTTTATATATATATTTATCCTACAAAAATTAAGCAGAGTCTTTTCAATTATGTAGGTTGAAGTCTTTGACCAGTTTGGAAATTCTCAGCAAATATCATTTCAGATATTTCTTTTGGTCTATTCTTACTTGTCTCTCACCTGTGACATTATATGAAATTACAAATTTATATTTTTATTGTTTCTTATGTCTTTTTTGTTCTTGTTTAGTTTCTTCTATTCTTTTCTGTCTACATGCTTAAGTTTTTATATTCTCTGAAAACATGTTCTTCAAAGTCACTAGTCACGTCTCTTACTCTTCTGAATTTATTAAAACAAACTAATGAGTTCTTAATTTTGCATATCAAGTTTTATAATATATAATTTCCATTTGAGTTTTAATAGATTAAGTTATCTCATCATCTCCACATATTGTCATCTATTTTCCCACCTTTTAATTGTTTTCTAATACAAGTTTGTTATAGTTATATTTATGTCATAGTGTCCTTCAGGTAACTCCAATAGCTGAATCAACCATAGTTTTTCTCTCTATCATTCTCTTTGTCTCTTATATTTAGGCCATGTAGATTTATTTCCTTGGTACACCTAATATATGTTTCTATTGTTTAATACTGAAAATTGTGTCTTAAAGTCTTGTAGGTTCCCGATGCTATCATCTTTCTCCAGTGAGTGTTGATCTATCTCTCTACTAGGCAGAGATTGTAATGACTGCTCACCTTGATCAGGAACAGAGCTGACTCAAGAGTGAGGTGAATTTCAGTGTACCTCTGGTGACTGAATGACCATTCATGTCTTTCAAATGAGAATCTCTTGTATACCCCACAGCCTATCCTGCTAACATTTGTCTTAAGAAGTAACTCTGATTTTCAGACAATTTCCATCTTTAAAAACACACAACACAAAAGAAACTAGAATACAGAGGAACTATGTGTTCTATGACAGAACTGAAGTAAATATATAACAGAAGTAAACTATTTTTGGCAAAGAAGAAATAAAGGGCTGTGCAGGCAAGCATAGATAATTTATTTTCTGAAAACCTGAACTAAAAATAGTTATTTATTAATATTATTATTATTATTATTACTATACTGTAAGTTATGGAATACATGTGCAGAATGTGCAGGTTTGTTACATAGATATGCATGTGCCATGGTGGTTTGCTGCACCCATCAACCTGTCATCTACATTAGGTATATCTCCTAATGCTATCCCTCCCTTTGCGCCCTATACCCCCAACAGGCCCCAGTGTGTGATGTTCCCCTCCCTGTGTCCATATGTTCTCATTGTTCAACTCCAACTTATGAGTGAGAACATGAGGTGTTTGGTTTTCTGTCCCTACATTAGTTTGCTGAGAATGGTGGCTTCCAGCTTCATCCATGTCCCTGCAAAGGACATGAACTCATTCTTTTCATGTCTGCATAGTATTCCATGGTGTATATGTGCCACATTTTCCTTATCCAGTCTATCGTTGATGGGCATTTGGGTTGGTTCCAAGTCTTTGCTATTGTGAACAGTGCTGCAATAAACATAACATGTGCATGTGTCTTTATAGTAGAATGATTTATAATCCTTTGGATATGTACCTAGTAATGGGGTTACTGGGTCAAATCGTATTTCTGGTTATAGATACTTGCCACATTGTCTTCCACAATGGTTGAACTAATTTACACTCCTACCAACAATGTAAAAGTGTTCCTATTTTTCCACATCCTGTCCAGCATCTGTTGTTTCCTGACTTTTTAATGATCACCATTCTAACTGGTGTGAGATGGTATCTTATTGTGGTTTTGATTTGCATTTCTCTAATGACCAGTAATAATGAGCTTTTTTTCTTTCTTTTTTTTTTTTTTTTGCTGCATAAAGGTCTTTTTTTTGAGCAGTGTCTCTTTACATCCTTTGCTCACTTTTTGATGGGGTTGTTTGTTTTTTTCTTGTGAATTTGCTTACGTTCCCTGTAGATTCTGGATATTAGCCCTTTGTCAGATGGATAGATTGCCAAAATTTTCTCCCATTCCGTAGGTTGCCTGTTCATTCTGATGATAGTTTCTTTTGCTGGGCAGAAGTGGTTTAGTTTAATTAGATCCATTTGTCAATTTTGTCTTTTGTTGCAATTGCTTTTGGTGTTTTACTCATGAAGCCTTTGCCAATGCCTATGTCCTGAATAATATTGCCTAGGTTATCTTCTAGGATTTGTATGGTTTTAGGTCTTATATTTAAGTCTTTATTCCATCTTGAGTTAATTTTTGTATAAGGTGTAAGGAAGGGGTCCAGATTCAGTTTTCTGCATATGGTTAGCCAGTGTTCCCAATAGCCTTTGATAAATATTGAATCCTTTCTCCATTGCTTGTTTTTGTCAGTTTTGTCAAAGATCAGATGTTTGTAGATGGGTGGTGTTATTTCTAAGGTCTCTGCTCTGTTCCGTTGGTCTATATGTCTGTTTTGGTACCAGTACCCTGCTGTTTTAGTTATTGTAGCCTTGTAGTATAGTTTGAAGTCAGGTAGTGTGCTGCCTCCAGCTTTGTTCTTTTTGCTTAGGATTGTCTTGACTATACGTGCTCTTTTTTGGTTCCATATTATATTTAAAGTAGTTTTTTTTTTTTTTTGAATTCTGTGAATAAAATCAATGGTAGCTTGATGGGAAGAGCATTGAATCTATAAATTACTTCGACCAGTATGACCATTTTCACAATACTGCTTCACACTATCCATGAACATGGAATGTTTTTCCTTTTGTTTTGTCCTCTCTTATTTCTTTGAGATGTCGTTTGTATTTATCCTTGAAGAGGTCCTTCACATCGCTTGAAAGTTGTGTTTCTAGGTATTTTATTCTCTTGGTAGCAATTCTGAAAGAAAGTTCACTCATGATTTGGCTCTCTGTTTGTCTATAACTGATGTATAGGAATGCTTGTGATTTTTGCACATTGATTTTGTATCCTGAGACTTTGCTGAAGTTGCTTATCAGCTTAAGGGGTTTTTGGACTGAGACGATGGGGTTGTCTAAATATACCATCATGTCATCTGCCAACAGAGACAATTTGTCTCCCTCTCTTCCTATTTTAATACCCTTTCTTTCTTTCTCTTGCCTGATTGCCCAGAACAGAACTTCCAATACTATGCTGAATAGGGGTGGTGAGAGTGTATTCTTGTTTTGTGCCTGTTTTCAAAGGAATACTTCCAGCTTTTGCCCTTTCAGTATGATACTGGCTGTGTGTTTGTTATAAATAACTCTCATTATTTTGAGATATGTTGCATTAGTACCTAGTTTATTGAGTGTTTTTAGCATGAAGCGTTGTTGAATTTTATCCAAGGCCTTTTCTGCATCTATGTGATTTTTGTCATTGGCTCTATGTGATGGATTATGTTTATTGATTTGCATATGTTGAAGCAGCCTTGCATCCTACAGATGAAGCCAACTTGATCATGGTGGATAAGCTTTTTGATGTACTGCTGGATTCGGTTTGCCAGTATTTTATTGAGGGTTGTCTCATTGTTGTTCATCAGGAATATTGACCTGAAAGTCTCTTGTTTTCTTGTGTCTCTGCCAGGTTTTGGTATCAGGATGATGCTGGCCTCATAAAATGAGTTAGAGAGGAGTCCCTCTTTCTCTATTGTTTGGAATAGTTTCAGAAGGAATGGTACCCGCTCCTCTTTGTACCTCTGGTAGCATTCAGCTGTGAATCCATCTGTTCCTGGGTTTTTTTTTATTGATATGCTGTTAATTATTGCCTCAATATCAGAACTTCTTATTTGTCTATTCAGGGATTCAACTTCTTCCTGCTTTAGTCTTGGGAGTGTGTATGTGTCCTGAAATTTATCCATTTCTTCTAGATATTCCAGTTTATTTGTGTAGAGGTGTTCATAGTATTCTCTGATATTAGTTTGTATTTCTGTGAGATCAGTGGTGATATCCTGCTTTCTCATGCAGGCATTTAGTGCAATATATTTCCCTCTAAACACTGCTTTAGCTGTGCCCCAGAGATTCTGGTGCATTATGTCTTTGTTCTCATTGGTTTCAAAGAGCTTATTTATTTCTGCCTTAATTTTGTTATTTACCCAGTAGTGATTCAGGAGCAGGTTTTTCAGTTTCCACGTAGTTGTATGGTTTTGAGTGAGTTTCTTAATCCTGAGTTCTAATTTGATTGCACTGTGGTCTGAGAGACTGTTATACTTTCCATTCTTTTGCATTTGCTGAGGACTGTTTTACTTCCAATTATGCTGTCAATTTTGAAATAAGTGCTATGTGGTGCTGAGAGAATGCACATTCTGTTGATTTGGGGGTGGAGAGTTCTGTTGATATCTATTAGGTCCGCTTGGTCCAGAGCTGAGTTCAAGTCCTGGATATCCTTGTTAATTTTGTGTCTCATTGATCTGTCTAATATTGACAGTGGGGTTTTAAAGTCTTCCACCATTATTGTATGGGAGTCTAAGTCTCTTTGTAGGTCTTTAAGAACTTGCTTTATGAATCTGGGTGCTCCTGCATTGGGTGCATATATATTTAGGATAGTTAGTTTTTCTTGTTGCATTGATCCCTTTATCACTATAAAATGCCTTTCTTTGTCTTTTTTGATCTTTGTTGGTTTAAAGTCTATTTTTTCAGAGACTAGAATTGCAACCCCTGCTTTTTTTTTTTTCTTTCTTTCTTTCCATTTGCTTGGTAAATATTCCTCCATCCTTTTATTTTGAGCCTATATGTGTCTTAGCATGTGAGATGGATCTCCTGAATACAGCACACTGATGGGTCTTGACTCTTTATCCAATTTGCCAGTCTGTGTCTTTTAATTGGGGCATTTAGCCCATTTACATTTAAGGTTAATATTGTTCTTGGGTCAAGTAAAAATCTTGGGTCAAGTAAAAATCAATATGTAATGTACCAAGGCTAGTGAATTACAGCTAAATATGTTTTTAGAGGGACATTTATAACTTAAAATGTATAGATTAGAAAAGAAGAAATCATGAATAATGCATGTCAGTAATTGAAAACATAGCCATTTATTTGGAATCATCAATAATCAGGCAATTATACACATAAAAAATAAGTGTATAATCAAGCAATTATACAGACAAAAATAAGAGTATGCAGTTGCTAATATTTGGCGCAAAAGAGGAGACATAATTATAGAATGAACATATAATAAATGAGAATATATGATGAATGACTATATGTACATAATTTGGAATATTTTGAGGAAAACCTAAATTCTTTAAAAAACACAACTTACCAAAATTAATACCAGAAAAAGTAGTTCCAAACCTTCTCTATGTATTTGAGAAAATTAACCTACATGTACATTATTCCCACAAACAAATAAAAATTCAGGTTAACTTGCTTCTCTAATAAATTATTTCTAATTGTGAAAGAAAGAACAACAATTTTACATGGACTTTTTCAGAAAAGGAAGGAAGTGTTCTCAAGTCAAAGGCCAGCATAACTGGCAATAATATAACAAGGGAAAAAATACACATGATCCTTCTCATGCAAATAGTTGTAAATTCTTAAAAAAAAGAAAAGCAAAAAATTGAAATTTAGTTCAATAATATATTTAAAAAGATTAAAAATAAATGAATAAATATATTCATTTATTCTATGAATGCAAGTAAAGTTAAATATAAAGAATAAATCAATTTAATCTACCATATAAAGAGAAATAAGGAAAAATGTATCATCATCACAATATATGAAGAATAAATTTTTTACAGTATTTCACATCCATTGATAGTTAAAATAAATGTTTGACTTAAAAGGAATAGAAAGAAAATCCCTTACTCTGATATATAGTATCCTCAACAGGACTTAAACTAGTATGATTAACACTCAATTAACACTTTTAGTTTAGTTCAGGAAGAATTAGTATGCACACAGTCACAAATATAATACATAAAATGGATGGTTCTCATTCACATAAAGTTGAGCAAAAGGACACAAAGGCAAAATTGTGTGTACCGTGTGACTTCATTGATATAATTCTTAAAAACTGACAAAATGAATCTTTCATAGAGAAGTTATAAAAGTACATTTGAGTGCTCAGTGACTGAATGGGTCTTGGGAGCTGGGAATCTTCTGGGATGCTGCAGTGTTCTATATTTTGATCAGCGTGCTGGTTACATGGATGTATTCCCTGTAAAAATCATGACTTGTATACTTTTCTATATGTATGTTATTATTCAATACAACATAAGCAGTAAAGGAAGAAGTATATTTACTTCAAAAGAATAATTGTTATGAATGAAATAAAAGTGTTGTTCCCCCTGTGTACACTCTGAATTTTTCAGCAGGTAACAGCTTGCTTACAAAAGAGATGATGAATCTTTTTGAAGAATTAAAGTTGTAGAAGTTTAAGTCTGTGACCTATGTCTTACTATCAGTAGGGAATATAATATTAAGTGCTAATAGAGTACTAATAATATCTATTTCAAGAAAGTGAAAATTATTGCTTATAGAGAATTAAACAGAAAACAATGTTGAGATATATGACAATGAGATGCTAATTATTATATTATTTTCCTTTTCTTCTTTGTTGTTACTGATAAATGGCTCAAGATTTTTCTTAGATCTTCAACTTGTTTCCAATTTTCATAGATATAGACATATGTCTACCAAATTCAGTAGGACTAAGTGCCTTGTTCTTAAAGTTTATTCTGTGGGCTGTTTGAAAAGTAAAATTTATAATACAGTCTTTCTTTTTTTTTTTTTTTTTTGAGACGGAGTCTCGCTCTGTTGCCCAGGCTGGAGTGCAGTGGCCGGATCTCAGCTCACTGCAAGCTCCGCTTCCCGTGTTTAGGCCATTCTCCTGCCTCAGCCTCCCGAGTAGCTGGGACCACAGGCGCCCGCCACCTCGCCCGGCTAGTTTTTTGTGTTTTTTAGTAGAGACGGGGTTTCACCGTGTTAGCCAGGATGGTCTCGATCTCCTGACCTCGTGATCCACCCGTCTCGGCCTCCCAAAGTGCTGGGATTACAGGCTTGAGCCACCGCGCCCGGCCTCAATATAATACAGTCTTTCACACTTTTCTGTTAATGAAATCGCTGGACAATACCTAGGATATACGCAATATGTATTAAATGCTTGTTATCATTAATTATATTTTGGGAAATGTGAAAGTGTGAGTTTGTGTGTATAAGTATGTATGTGTTGGAAAGAGAAGAGAGTTACAATAAGAAAGCGATGAAGCAAAAGAGTGAGAGAATAAGTGACTGAGTAGAATATAGTACTCTATTTAAAAATTTAAGGTCCTTCCATATGGAGGTAACTGATTTCCTCCCTTTAGTTTTACTGTAGGACCAGTTAACAGAAATGAAATTCCAACTGTTTTGGATAAAACCTAGTCAACATTTTTTTTAATGTATGAGAAAGACTTATATTAAGAGTATTATATTAATAATTATTATTCTTTCTTAAATATAAGAAAATGTCATTCATTTGGTATTTTTTTAAATAATACTTTATGTTCTAGGGTACATGTGCACAACGCGCGGGTTGTTGTTATTTGTCTGTCTTTACTCTATATAAAATAAGAGCCTTTCACTCAGACTGGGGCATTTCCAAGACAAGTATCATAACATGACTTAGAGCACACCTGTCTCACACAGATCCCAGGTCCGAAAAAAGAAGATCAGTAGAAAAATGAAGGGTATGGCAAGTCTCCTTAGTCTCAAAAATCAGAATGAATGACCTCAGCCCATCCCAAACCAAGGTAAGGAGAAATTAAGGAGACTGGTGAGTAAAGAGACCTTCTCCAGGTACTGTCATAAAGAACAGAAAAACTTCCTGCTGCAATACTTTACAAATACATCTTAGACTGTGTCTGGACTTTTTTCTGAGGCCCGCTGGCAGGCAATCCTGAACTCCTGTGAATTTACATTCACAAGAATAGACTCCTGATCTTCAGAGTTCAGAGAATTTTAACATTTAAAAAATTCTTATTAAAAATACATACTATAAAAGATAAAACATGATAAATATTTTAAATAAACAATTGAATTTGGTTTAAAAAAATGTAATTATCAAGAGCTGGAAGGTCTGGTAGCAAAAATGGAAATAAAAGCCACTGTTGTAAAATGAGCAGGATTGGCCGTGATTTAATCTAGGGGATCCAAAGTTGTAAGTATGAAGAGTAAAGGAGTAATATAACATTACTCACAGCAATATGTTAAAATATCAATTTTCATATTGTATAAACATCGTTTATAAGGGGAAGATTCAAAATATAAAGTCACGGATTTTAAAAGCATTAAAGAAAACTAAGGCAAAAACTAATAAAACGCTAATAACATAACAGAGATATATATTCACACACACATAAGACGTATGCATGTATGTGTATATACCCGTATATATTCATTAGGCATATATGTATCAATGTATGTGTATAAACATAAATTAGTCTGGAAACAAGGAGAGCTGGCAGTGAAGTGGAACAGTAGGTATTCTCATACATTGCTGGTTGGTGGCAGTTTGATAGCACTACTTTAGAGAGAAATTTGCCTGGTGATATCTAGTAAAGATTTTATGTACGAATTCTGTAATCCAACAACTGTCCTTCTAGATACAACGCACTGGAGAAACTCTCATAGATGCACTCAAAGAAACGTATAGAAAATGTTCATTACAAAACTGTATTATCAAAACATTTGAAGCAGTCTACATTTGTAGGGTATTGTGGTGAAGACTGGTGAAAGCATTAAAATTGCTGTAAGTAGAATCATATGCATCAATGTGTATACATCTCAATTTCCAAAAATAAAATTGACAATGATATGTGTACATTATAATACATACACTAATGCAAGAACACATCAACACACATGTATATGATGAAAAAACAGGCAAAATTAGGCCACATACTGTTTGTGGGTAACTATTTAGTAAAATGATCTAATGATATATGCAAATGGTAAACAACAAATTTAGGAGTGTTGTTACCTGTGTTTGGGACAAGAGATGACAGGGTTGAGACTAGGAACTGTAGAGAAAATGGCTGTGTTTCAGTCAGGAGTAGGCTGAGGCAGACATCTGGTACACTATGACCCAGAGGGTTTGGAGTGCAGGTTCACAACCTGGTACATTTTGTAGCCATTTAATGTAACCTGTTTGTGAGAGTTCAAATCTGGCTTTGAGCCACTATTGTCTGTAATATAACTGCATTGCTGACTCTGTAGAGGGGAGACAGAAGAAGAGAGCCATGTCTCACCTGCCTACAGTCCCTCAAGTGATCTTTCAGCTACCTGCCACCTGTCCACCAAATCCTTTTGGACCCCAGATTGGTGTGGAACGTGAAAGGAACAAATACACATGCTATGTTAATTTTACCTAATACGTTTATTTCGATAAAGAAAAATCAAGATCAGAAACAAACATGACAAAAAAAAGTATGACCAAAAAAAAAAAGTAAACAACAGAAGAGAAACCTGCAATCAAAGACAAGAATCAGGATAATTAGCCTCCTCTAGGTGATAACTTGAATAAATAAATTAAAAACATTCATAAGTTTTAAAGTTCATAAAGTTTCACTAGAATTTTTTTTAAAAAGTGTCTCCATCCTAAAAGGAAAATAGTATCTAACAAGACTCAAATTAGCAGACTGAAAAAAAGTGACAAAAATATTTAAATTCATAGAAAAAGAGAAAAAATATAAGAACCACGAGGCTTGAAAAAGTAAGTGATAAACCCAAGGACTTAGCATGCACATGATAACAATTATATCAGGAGACAAGAAAACAGATAAAAGGAGAGGGATACGTTAAGGAAATAACAGATGAAATTCCTCAGAGCTCATGAAATACTTAAGTCTGTGTGTTGAAGTGGTCTTCTAATTCCAGACAGGACTAATGAGAGAAAATACAAATCTTGGCAGATCCTAGAAAAATTCCTGACATAAAAAAATTTAATTAAAAATTTCCTGTTCCTAATGGCACATCAGATGCAAGTGAACTCTTACACATTGCTGGTGGATAGGTGAACTGCTGCTGCATTTCTGGAAAGCAATCTGTCAATGTCGCTTAAAATAAAATGCACATCCCCTTCCTTCTTCCCTGTAGTCCTATCCCTGGGAATCTATCACAAAGAACTTCAAAAAATACAAATGGCTGAGAATATAATTACGTTTATCACTTTATCACAGCACTGTGTCGTATTCCAGTAATCTATTGATAAAGAAATGATCAGAGAATAACGGTACAGCTACACATTCGGATATTATGAAACTAAAAGAAAAGTAGTATAAAATATATCAGTTGACTTCAAGGGTTATTCATGAGATATTAACTTAGAAAAAAATTATATAAAAACAATTTTGTATATTGTATATTTTTAAAAGGCAAATAACAATAAATTAGTATGTATATATTAATATATTTGTTCCTATATGTTTATAGATATGTCAAAAATATATGCCTACAAAATACTTATATGAGAGCATGAATAACAGTGACGAAAGGTACACTTAAACTGATAATGTTGTTTGTGAGTTGTAATGGAATTTGAAAAGAATGGGAAAGGTTGAATGAATTGTGATTATGGAAGAAAAAAGATGCATCTTGGAAAGGAAACATGCATAGTATAATACGTTTGGTATATACTTTCATACATGTGTATAGATCAAGAAATAGTATATTAATATATAAATAATAGTTAATATTTATAGAGATATATGGCTAAATAAAATAATCTGATAAAAATAAATTTAGATCTAAATCTATTAACTCTTAAGGGTAACCATGTTAGGTGAAGTAAGCAGGTTGCATATATTATGTTTTTTTTTTAGCAAAACAGAAACAAATAATCTATGAGAGTCAGAGTTGTATTTATTTGCATTGGCAAGGATATGCTCAATGTTATAAATGTGTGTTACTTCTAGACTAACATAAAGTGGGTCAGAGATGATTAGTTAGCTCTGCCAGTATTCATTTTGTTATTTGAGTTTTAGGTACCGAAACAATAATTTATAAACTTTTTAACTTGAAAATCCTTATATTAAAAAAACTAAAATTACTCAAAATGGTTTAAACTTAAATGTTATCTAATTCTTTAAATGTTATCCAATACTTTAAAAAATGAATTTATACTTAACTTGATAAAAATATAGCCATTGTATTACAGGTGAAAAATCCTGAGAGGCACTATGGCACAATAATTCTGTGTTCAAGTTGGAGAATCAGAGCGGCTGGGATTAAATCATATTTTTGTCACACACTACCTGTCTCTGGTCCATACTATCTGTGTAGTCTTGCAAAACTACCCAATTGCTTTGTGGACCACTTTCCTTCTGTGTAGAATGAAAATAATAGTATGAAACATGAGGATAATAACAGATGACTAATGTAAGATACATGAAACTCTCAGACTGACACATATTAAATGCCAAATATAGGTTTGTTGTTATAATTAAGAAGAAATCTGCAGTACAAATAAGGAAGAGGGACAACTAACATTGGCTCAGGGCACATCACATGTGTATTAAAAACTTCAGCCAACTCACAAATGCTCTCTATGATGTGTTCATTAGCAAAGGTGTTTTGGCATCTCAACTGTATGCTTCATTAATATCATTTCATAAGAAAAATATTCAGATAGGCTAAGTGACTTACCATTGTCACTCAGATTGTCTATCTCCAAATATGGATTATCCAATTTTTGGTCTAATGATCACACACCTGAGACATTATTAAAATCCTTGGTTCAATGATTACACACTTGAGACATTTTTTAAAACTCACATTACAGATGTTTATGAATATACATTAGGATGTGTCTTTTGCATGTTTGAATAAGGCAGTTTGAAAATATTTGGCCCTTGATTTCAAAAATTTGTAATATTGTTATTTATTGATTACATGTTTATATATAGTTTATCTTTTGCTTACGGTAGGCAAATGTCAATTTCAAATTGTTAAATTACTACTAATATTTTACTAATTTTTATTGTTATAGTCCTCAAAAATACAAATTATCTTCAAAAATATAAATTATCTTCAAATGTTGGTTGTAATAGTAACCAGGGCTTGTCAATGTAGTTAAGTGTTAGGAAAAGTAACTATACATCTGGCTGTGCTCATGGTGGCATCTTATCTAGAGAGAGACAAACAGAGCTGATTTAACATTTAATCCTGTGTAAATCTACTTTGGTTATACAGAAGTAATCAAGGTCATGTCCCTTGCCCTCAGCTAGCATTGACTTCCCAGACTGCTCTCATTCTCTTGCCTCTTATTTCCTATTGCTCTTAAGCCTCTGATATGGCATGTTACAATTTATTTATAAACAGTCTTCTCATTTTTTAAATTATATACTAAGTATTTTACCTTCTCAATTACATAGTAAAATCATTTAAATCAGGAACCATTCCTTTTACTTCCTTTATATCTCCCAAGTTTAGAACTGCTTAGAACTGCATTGATTATAACATAATCAAATAGTTTTTATTATATGATTTAAAGGAAATAAATCATCCTTCAATAGCATATATCATTAAAATCAAAACAAGTATTGCTATTGCTACTATATGTATCAGATGTTCCATCTTTTTTGTATTTAGACAGAAACACTAAATATTTAGGAAATGATTCTAAAATGTTTTAATAAAAGTAGGTTAACATAAAGATATTGGAAAAAATCTAAGTTCACCATATGCCCCAGTTTCAAAAATACTAGGCCAAAAATAAGAGTTATTCTTAGACTTATAATTAAATACTTATGTACTTTGGGGATATGTTACAGTTTTCTATTAGGTTCAGTCAATTTTTTTGAAAAAAAAACTGTTTTGTCAAAGAAAGACTACTGCTCTGCCACCTCTCTCCACTCTTCATTATTCCATCAAAAGAGGCATAATTAAGTTCAAAGTTGGCAGCTAACAGTTGAAACTGACTTTATCACTGATATCTGTGCTAGCATTATGATGCCATAGTTTACAAAGCTTGTTTAGTTTCTAAATTGGCTTTTCAGAAAACTTTTGCTATATATGCAAGAATAGAAAACACACAGAATCTGTATTCCCATGTCCGGGTTTGGCACTTCTGCTTTGTCACTTACTACCTGTGCAGACTTGCGTATTCACTCTTTTTGCTGCTGCTTCTTGTCATCTTTAAAATGGGTACAAGAAACAAATAATCCAAAGTTTCTGAAAGTATCGAATAAACTAGTTTGTGTTCGAAACATTTTTAAATTTTCAAATGACAAACATATCAGTTATTCTTATCGTTGCTTTCTGTTCCCCCAAAATATATAGATGAGTGACTAGGAAAAACCAAAAGTTGGTTGGAAAACTGTTAGTATTTAATAAATTGCTTATGCCCATATTGAGAAAAATGTAAATGAATTAATAATATAATATGAAGATTCTGGTATATTAGTTACATGCAGTTTATTTACTAAAATTAGATACAACATATACATATATTTAAAGTTTTCAAATATATAATTTTTTAAATCTTAAAAGCAATAATTTAATTACATTTTATTCTAGAGTTCTCAGTATTTATGTATAAATATCTGAACTCTTTTCAATTAGCATAAAATTTACTTCAAACTTTCATTTTTTCATTGAGAAGCTGCACATGGTCTATTTATTTTTTGACACAGTATTATTTTATAAGAGAAAGGCATCTTAAGATATCAGTTAATCCAAATTTCTGCCATTCTCTCACTGCACTGGGAATCCTACATGTGTATCAGCAGAGAATATTTGAGTGGCAAATTTCCTGTTCTTGTTCTAAAGATGCACACATATTACTTAATTAAATATGAGATTGAAAAGTATCCACCATCAAATTCCTTATTATTTAGGAATCAAATCTACTACTATTGTGGCTGCTGTTATCACCACTTTTGCTACTATTAGACTGAACTTTTCTTGGCTAAATATATTACAATAATGATAATTCAATGAACATTCAATCTTAATCTTGAAAGTGAATATAGTATAGAAATAGTAGCTTACAAAGTTTTATTTGCCATTTTAAAAATAATTCATATGTATTAAATGATCTCTTCATATCCCTCTACTGTCTAGAATATCTTCAAGTCATATCATTCTCTTCTGTCTCTATATAAATAGTCTTTCTCTCTCTAATACGTCATCAAAGGAGAATAGATGTCACTTCTGTCTTCAAAATTATTGTTCTCTTGAGTTCATCCCCTTATACTTATTGATAAATTCTTCTACTATCCTTTAAAATACAATGCCTTAACAGAATACACATGTGCACATGTACACTCACACACACACAAACTGGTCAACAAAAATTGTGAGTAAAAAAACACACACACGAATAATTGACTACAATTTTTCCCTTTGTGTTTATGCAAAAATATTTTGTCATGATCATAAATGACTTTCATTTTATTTTTTAAAAAGAATAAACTTTTTCTCCTAATTAAACTCTCATCATAATTTCACATATTTGATCACATTCTTATTCTTGATGGACATTTTTCAGTTGGCTTCTGGGTCACCACCCTCTGCTGATTTCCCTCATATCCATCTGTTTGCTTCTTCTTGGTATCTTTTGCCAGTTCCTTCTTATCTTCCAGTTCAATAAATTTGACAGACCTAAAGGCTCTTCTCTTTCTACACTCAGTCCTTCATTATTTAGCACTCTCTCCCAGTCTTGTGGCTTTAAATAACACATATATGCTCCTAATATAGTATTTCTGTATCAGAGGTCTTTCATAAAATCTGGGCTGGCTCTATATGGATTTGGTGACCATCAACATAAAGATAGAATTGAAGATATGCCAATGCAATATTGAATACAATTGTAGCATAAATCCCTGCTAGTCTCTATAATCCCCATCTTGTCATTATTCCCCTTGTCCATTATTTTCCAGATACACTTAAAATCACAATTTAGGGCCTTTACAAGTCTGTGCTTCCCATGACATGCTGTCTATCCTCACCACAATTAACCTATAGCTGGGTCTTTCAAATCTGTTGTATCAGATTTGAAAGAATTGCCTCAAAACTATCACAAGAAGAGAAAACCAAACACCGCATGTTCTCACTCATAGGTGGGAACTGAACAATGAGATCACTTGGACTCGGGAAGGGGAACATCACACACTGGGCTTATCATGGGGAGGGGGGAGGGGGGAGGGATTGCATTGGGGAGTTATACCTGATATAAATGATGAATTGATGGGTGCTGACGAGTTGATGGGTGCAGCACACCAACATTGCACAAGTATACATATGTAACAGACCTGCACGTTATGCACATGTACCCTAGAACTTAAAGTATAATAAAAAAAATAAAATAAATAAATAAATAAAATATTGCCCTGACAGTCACAAATATGTTCTCTATTATTCTCTGTCATCATAACAATTATGTTTCCATCATTGTATCACAATTATATTTATACATTTATTTACTTCCTTATTTGATTTTGTTATTTTCTTCAGTAAAGTATAAGCTCCATGGGAGCAGAATCCATGACTGCTCTACTCACAAAATACCCCAAGTGCTTGGATATAGTGAACAGTCAACAAATGCGTGTTTAATGTTTGAATGAACATAAACTCAGAAAATAAATAACAGCTTATTAACAAAAAACCTATAAGAAGTTTTATTTAAGTCTTTAGTTTATAACAGGCTTAAGAAAATACTTTTCAGGAATGTTGGTTATTAATAATATCTAGTTTTAACACTAATCTAGAGAAATTAGAGTATAATCTCTGTTTATCTTTGAACAATATCCAATAAGAAATGTCCTAGGATACATGAC
>NW_012123376.1:5439872-5441264 GCF_000951035.1 Colobus angolensis palliatus | reverse complement strand
TTGTCTTAATAGTCTCTTCAGTAGTTTGTCAATTGTGTTTCTTCCTTTCTAAGAACCAACTATGATTTTCTGGATTCTATTTTATGTTTGCAATCTATTATTTAATTCTGGCCTCTATTATCATCATTTATTTGTTTTTTAGTTTAATTTTTCATTGTTGTGATTTTGAGATGTACACTTAGATTATTGTATTTTTCAACCATTCTGATGTTCTACCATGTTTTGAAACCTATAGATTGTACTCTAAGCACTTCCTTATTAGCATTCCATGAATTTTGACGGACCATATGTTGACTATCACTCAGTCCCAATTATTTTCCAATTTCCATTGTAATTACTTATTTTAAAAATGTTTAGCAATATTAAATATTTTTTAATGTTTCTAGTAGTTTTTATTATCTATTTTTACCTTAATTCCTCATAGTTAATAATTTGGAGCTGATTTGATGCTGGCTTTTATTCCATGTGAGAGTCATTCTATCTGAATTTTATTCCAATTGTGTAGTCCTTCAGAGTCTCAGCTGAAAACCTGGGGCCTGTTCCTAGTTACCTCTACTTTTATAAATCCTGAGCTACAATTTCTGTGCCTTCAGCCCATGAAACTACAAAATGCTCTGCTCAGCTTCTTCTCAACTTTCAAACTCACAACTAACTCAATGAAACAGAAGTGCTAAATATCAAATACTTTTTTTCTGTTTTTTTTTTTTTTTTTTTCTGTCTGAGATCTTGGTATCCAAGACCTCTCTACCATCTAAGAATTTGTTATTGTTGTTGTTACTTTTTTATTGTTGTTAATCTTTCACAGATTTTTTAAATTGTACTCATAAATAGGCCTGATTCAAAGGAACCCACTACACTGTTGTCAAAAATATGGTAATCAATAAATACTAATTTTTAAACATTGTTCTTCATTTTATGCATTTATTCTCCATTACATAAAACAAAAAAATTGGGGGGGGTGGGGCGGAGCAAGATGGCCGAATAGGAACAGCTCCAGTCTCCAGCTCCCAGCGCGAGTGACACAGAAGACAGGTGATTTCTGCATTTTCAACTGAGGTACTGGGTTCATCTCACTAGGGAGTGCCAGACAATTGGTGCTGGTCAGCTGCTGCAGCCTGACCAGCGAGAGCTGAAGCAGGGTGAGGCATTGTCTCACCTGGGAAGGACAAGGGGGAAGGGAATCCTTTTTCCTAGCTAGGGGTACTGAGACACACAACACCTGGAAAATTGGGTAGCACCCACTCCAATACTGCACTTTACCAAGGGTCTTAGCAAACAGGCACACCAGGAGATTATATCCCACACCTGGCCGGGAGGGTCCCACACCCACAGAGCCTCCACCATTGCTAGCACAGCAGTCTGTGATCTAACGGCAAGACAGCAGCGAGGCTA
>NW_012123376.1:5434408-5435392 GCF_000951035.1 Colobus angolensis palliatus | reverse complement strand
TACTGGGTACAGCCCATTACTAATCAAAAACCCTCTCTCACCTTATGGCTAGATGGAAAATTATTTACAGGACTGATAGACACAGGGGCCGATGTAACAATTATTAAACAACAAGATTGGTCCGCCAGTTACCCCACTTCAGAGACCTTAACAAATTTACGAGGAATCGGGCAAAGTAATAACCCTAGACAAAGTTCCAAATATCTCACCTAGAGAGATCAAGAAAGCAATTCTGGTCTCATTAAGCCATTTGTTATCCCTGATTTGCCTGTTAACCTTTGGGGTAGAGATCTTCTCTCCCAAATGAGGGTCATGATGTGTAGCCCAAATGATATAGTCACTGCACAAATGTTGGCTCAGGGCTACCACCCTGGGAAAGAGTTAGGAAAAAAGGAAGATGGCATTCTACAACCAATCCCAGCCTCAGGACAATTAGATAAAAAGGGGTTTGGAAATTTTTAACCATGGCCGTTGACATGCCTGCACCCCAAAAAGGTGCTGACCCAATCACTTGGAAGTCAGATGAGCCCGTTTGGGTTGATCAATGGCCACTAACCAATGAGAAGCTTGCCACTGCCCAACAGTTAGTGCAGGAACAATTAGAGGCAGGACACATTACAGAAAGCAACTGTCCTTGGAACACCCCCATATTCATCATAAAAAAGAAATCTGGAAAGTGGAGACTCTTACAAGATTTGAGAGCAGTAAATGCTACTATGGTTCTTATGGGCGCCTTACAGCCAGGGCTACCTTCTCCAATAGCAATCCCGCAAGGATATTTTAAAATTGTCATAGACCTTAAGGATTGCTTTTTTACAATTCCCCTTCATCCTACTGACCAAAAACAATTCGCCTTTAGCTTACCATCTATAAATTTTAGAGAATGAATGAAGCGATACCAATGGAAAGTGTTACCTCAAGGTATGGCCAACAGTCCCACCTTGTGTCAAAAATATGTGGCTACAGCCATACACTCAGTTAGAG
>NW_012123376.1:5432340-5434358 GCF_000951035.1 Colobus angolensis palliatus | reverse complement strand
AAGATTATTATAGTACTTTTGGACCAGAGACGTTAAGCCAGCATCATATTTATGTAGGGCAATGAAAAGAGGCATTAAAATCATGAGGAGTAAAGGTTGAAAGTAATGATTTGTTTAAATTTTTTGATTTTTTAAAGGATACCTGACCTTGGTTTCCACAAGAGGGAACCATTGACATAAAGAGATGGCATAGGGTGGGAGACTGCTTTCAAGATTATTATAGTACTTTTGGACCAGAGACGTTCCCGGTGACAGCCTTTTCCTATTGGAACTTAATCAGAGATATAATAGATAAAAAGGAAAGGGAAAAAGATCCTGAGGTAATGATGGTGGTTACTCAGACTGAGAAATATTAAGAGGCAGCTCTCAAACCGACCTCAAAAAACCCACATCTAGTAAAGAAATAGACTTGATATCACTACAGAGCAACGAAGAGGAGGCTGGGCCCCCCTCAATAACAAATATAGAAACATCAAATAAGGAAAAGGCCAGAAAATACCCAGTTTTACCTACAACTAATGAAAACAAAAGTAAAAGTAACCTTAACCGTTCAGAAGTAGACTGGGATAATTTGGAGGAAGGGGCAGCAAAATATCATAATTCTGACTGGCCACAAAGTCTTACTTATCCTCCTCTGTATAATAAGGCTTCAGCCCCCACAGTTATGGCAGTAATAGACCTAAAAGAGGAGCTTAGAGAAAAGATTGCACAACTTGAAGAGCAAATAAAGCTCGAAGAACTACATCAGTCTTTAATCACTAGATTGCAGAAATTAAGGACAGGAAGTGAAAGTGTTCAATACTCTAAAGGAATAGAGAAACACTCTCACCCTCAGAGACCCGGACAGCATGTCCCAAAAGGAAGATTGCTTGGTAGTAGGGATAGGGAGGATTCCTCTCCTCGAGATGTTTTTCCAGTAACTGAAACTACAGATGCGCAGGGCCGAGCCTGGAGACACCACAATGGGTTTGAATTTACTGTAATAAAAGAACTAAAAACCACTGTCTAACAATATGGAGCTACTGCCCCGTACACCCTGGCCATAGTCAAATCTGTGGCCGAAAATTGGCTCACTCCCATAGATTGGAATACCTTAGTTAGAGCAGTTCTTTCCGGAGGTGACCATCTGATTTGGAAGTCAGAATTTTATGAGAATTGTAGAGAAACGGCCAAAAGAAACCAACAAGCCAGAAATGGTTGGGATTTTGATATGCTAACTGGCTCGAGTAACTACACAGAAACCGATGCTCAGATGCAGTATGATCCCGGACCGTTTTCTCAAATCCAAGCAGCGGCTACCAAAGCCTGGAGAAAACTCCCTGTTAAAGGGGATCCAGGAGCCTCGTTCACGGGAGTCAAGCAGGGGCCTGATGAGCCTTTTGCAGACTTTGTACATAGACTTTTAACCACGGCCAGCAGAATATTTGGAAATGCCGAGGCAGTGGTGGATTATGTAAAACAGCTAGCTTACGAAAATGCTAACCCGGCTTGTCAGGCGCAATCAGACCTTATAGAAAGAAAACAGACTTAACAGGCTACATCCACCTCTGTTCAGACATAGGACCCTCATATCAACAGGGCTTGGCTATGGCTGCTGCCTTTAGTGGACAAACTGTAAAAGACTTCTTCGCTAGTAGAAATAAGAATAGCAAGGGGTGCTTCAAGTGCGGAAAAATGGAACACTTCACTAGGGATTGTAGGGGAGAGCTAGCTAAGACCTTAGAGGCAAAAGCTCCAGGCCTCTGCCCTAGATGTAAAAGAGGAAAACATTGGGCCAATGAATGTAAATCTAAAACTGACAATCAAGGAAATCCCCTAACACCTCAACAGGGAAATGGGTTGAGGGGCCGGCCCTAGGCCCCGAAACAAGCTTATGGGGCAGTCAGTTTTGTACCAAGCAACAACAATCCATTTCACAACTTAGTAGAGCAACCCCAGGAAGTGCAAGATTGGACCTCTGTTCCACCTCCCACACAGTATTAACCCCTGAAATTGGACCCCGAGCCTTGAGTACTGGG
>NW_012123376.1:5425455-5426931 GCF_000951035.1 Colobus angolensis palliatus | reverse complement strand
CCTAAACAACTAAAAACAGACAATGGTCCTGGCTATACATCCAAAGCCTTTCAAGACTTTTGTCTTAAATTACAAATAAAGCACATTACTGGAATTCCATATAACCCTCAAGGACAAGGAATAGTTGAAAGAGAACACCTATCCTTAAAAACCACCATTGACAAAATAAAAAAGGGAGAATGGTACCCTACTAAGGGCACCCCTAGAAATATCCTTAATCACACACTTTTTATTTTAAATTTTTTAAATTTGGATAACCTGAACAGATCAGCAGCCGATCGCTTTTGGCATTCCAAGTCCAAAAACCAATTTGCCATGGTTAAATGGAAATACCCCTTAGACAACACATGGCATGGCCCAGACCCAGTGTTAATCTGGGGAAGAGGCTCAGTTTGTGTTTTTTCTCAAACTCATGATGCAGCCAGATGGCTACCAGAGCGACTGGTAAGACAGGTACCTAACAATAACCAATCCAGGGAGTAATTTTCTCCCTGAGAGTACTCTTTTCCTCTGTTGCAGAGATGAACTTCAACTACAAGCCCCTCTGGACCATGGTGCTGATTTGCCAAGCACTCCAGGTATATGCCAGCTTCGGTAATCCCCATGAGGCCCGTAAATGTATACGACAAAGATACGGTAAGCCCTGTGATTGTTATGGGGGATGTGTGGCCTCCCTTCCAAATACGTACATCTCAGCTGTGTCCTGCTCCGCTTACACAGCATACCTGTCTAGTGACTCTCTTAAGTGGAGGTGTGTGTCAACCTCAAGATTATTTAGTGGAGGGGATACCACAACCTGCCATTGTGACACATTTGAGACTGCTATGCATAGTTCCTGCTATATTACTTATCTAGAATGTACCTCTGGCGGTAAAACATACTATACTGCTATCTTAACAAGATCTAGAACCCCCACTATAGGGGCCAGTAGTGTCCTTACAGTTGTAGGAAATACCAATAACCTTATATCAGCTGGCTGTACTGGAATTGTAGGACAGCCTGTCTGCTGGAATATTCACCCCCCTCTTCATATCTCTGACGGAGGAGGACCACAAGACAAGGTCCGAGAAACTAGGGTATACAAAAAACTTGAAGAGTTGCAAAGGTCCCTGTACCTGGAAATTCACTACCACCCCTTGGCCTTGCCCAAAGCTCGACAGAAAGAGAAAATTGATGCCCAGACCTTTGACCTCCTCACTGCTACTCATAACCTGCTTAACAATTCCAACTCTAGCCTAGCTAATGACTGCTGGCTGTGTCTGCAATCAGGAGATCCCGTTCCTCTTGCCATACCCAGCAAGGATTTAAATTATACATCCAATACCCTTTGCACCGTAATTCCTCCCCTTAAAGTACAGCCTTTAGAATTTCCTAGTTCCTCTTGCATCTACTCCCCTCCCCTTAATAACACTTACGACCTCGATGTAGGATTCAATGAATTCAATAATTGTTCCACCATAGCAAATATTTCCCAAT
>NW_012123376.1:5418966-5423365 GCF_000951035.1 Colobus angolensis palliatus | reverse complement strand
CAAAATTTGTATTAATTGTTGTGTATTATCTACTATATTCCACTCCTTTAAATGAGATTACAAGGGCAACATATGGCATTACCAGGACAGGAAAATTGTTACTGTATGCGTAGAGATGTTGACATTGCTGGAATGGACCATTATGTAATCATATGGATCTTATGTCATCGGCTTACATAGGACAAAATTAATATTCCTAGGGAGAAATCTGTATAATGTTATTAGTAAATAACATAAAATTTTAGTATATGAGGTCAGAGCTTCTTATGTCATTGATTATTTTAACTTTTATTCTATATTGCCATGTACATGCTGTTTAATTCTCTTATCATTTAGTATTAAAGAAACAAAGGAGCCAATATGAGGTCAGAGCTTCTTATGTCATTGATTATTTTAACTTTTATACTGTATTGTCATGTGCATGCTATTTAATTCTCTTATCATTTTGTATTAAAGAAACAAAAGAGTCAATATGATATGTACTGTATAGTAGGGAAGAGATTTTTGTTTGTGTATATATGTTATGCAAAACTTTCTAAATAGTCATCAAAACTATACTAGATCAAATAATTTGTAGCAGGAATATTAATTTGAAAATCTCCACATAGATTTAATCTTAGCCAGAAAAAAATTACATACCTTGATATACAGTCCTACTAAGACATATATTTGAAGTCTCTCAGGCTCATTTATACAAAAGATATTAGAACTTCCTTACACAAAATTCAGGGATTATTTTCACATGTCATTTCAAAGGTTAAAATTTAATTGACTATCTCAAAAATAAACTATATTGATTTATAGTTTTATCATAATTATCCTTAAAAATAAGAAATACATTTTATGTGCATTATAGAGCTAGATATGCTAACATACTTTAGGAGATAAGTTAATAAATAGATATAATGTATGTTAAGAACCTATTATATGCTGGGCAATGTCATAAGAACTTTAGATTTTAATGTGATTAGATTCATGGTACCTTGATTTTGTTCTCCTAGAACTCAGAATAGTTATTATATACATTAAGTACTTTTTACCCACACCAGGTATGATCCCTGGCTTACTCCTGTAAAGGAAATGTTTAAAATATAAAAGGGAAGGAAAAGGAAGAGATCATCAGCTATTTTTTTCTACCAGTGTTTATTGCATCCCTTCTTTAATATTTATGAAAAAAAATTACAAGCCAGCTAATAGCAAGAAAACTCCTGTCGTCTATTTTTAAATCCAAACACGTCCAATGCATACCTGCACTGGAAAAGGAAAATTGTGTACCTGATCTGGAAGAGATTACGATCTGCCTGATAAAAGAGGATTTAAATAAGTGAACATATACACAATATAGATAACGGAAACATTGGAAAAAATGCCTTAGTCTGTATCAGTCTAGTTTAACGTAGCTAACAATGTAGGTAGTTTGGAAATAGACAAAATTTGTCTTGCTTTAATTCTTACAAAGTGAGACTCAAAATCATGTTGCAAATGCACTATGTCAAATGGAGTATTCTTTAGTCAGTCAGAAATTTATTTTCAATTTCTTTGTAACCTTATTGTAAGTTTTATCTCCTATGACTGCCGTACATTTTATACCTCTCTAAAACTTGAAAGTGTGTGTGTGTGTGTGTGTGTGTGTTTGTGTGTGTGTCTACTAATATAAAGAGAGTAGAAGAAACACATTTCCGTTCAATGGCCTAAACAACTTACACCTATGAATGTTTAGAAGACATACCTTTGAAATTATTACAATTAAAATGTTGCATTTATTTGTGGCACAAAAACTGAGATATATATTGATGGCATCACATTTTTATCAGTCAAAACTCCACCAAGAGACAGGGAAACATTTTTTTCTATTAGAAATGGTTGACGCTAATTTCCACATACTGTAATTACCCCGGGCATAACACACCTAAAACAAGTATGATTTGTTCAGCCAATGAATGTTTATAAGCACTAAGCCTATCCTAGTTACTATTCTTAGTCCCCATAGTACCAACATAGACTCCTTTTATACAATGCTCTGTTTAGTTGTTAGGCACTAACTACATAGGACTATTAAGCACTTGATAAGTGGCTTGTATGACCAAAGTGCATATTTTTTGAGACACAAGAAGAGACAAGTGGAGAGTCATAAGAGATGAGGTGGGCCACATCAGTCAGGGACTTGAAAGCTCTACTAGAATTATTGACTTTTATAGTGGATAAAATAAAGAGTATTTTAAGCAGAGAGATTGCAGATATTACCTGAATAATATACTGCAAAAACACAAAATTCATAACAGATAATTGCATAAATCACAGAAATGGAAAATTCTATGTTGAGCATGGTGCAAAGTAGCTTCCAGACACAAGAGAACATTTCTTTGTATGCTACATAGTAAGTTTCCATTTGTCCTTAATCAGTACAACAAGGTTCTTCCTCTTTTGCTGCACCAATATTGTCCACACATAGCAGTGATAATTTTAACTTATATAATTATTTATTTTTACTTTTTATGACAGGACACTGGGAAGCAAATAACACAGAAATTTGGAAATTCTAAACTTCTTGAGAAAAGAAGCAGTTTTTTTATTTTTCTATTTCCCATTAGCAGTCACTGATAAAATGACTCCTCTAAAACTGTTTAATTCCAAGTCACTAATGACTTTCTAGTCAAATCCAAAAGACACATTTGTTTCCTTGTTTTACTTGATCTCTTGGCATGATTTAGAACTGTCAGTCCCAGTGTTCCTCTTATAAAGCACTTTTTTGGCTTCTGAGATAAAACCCCATCAGAATTTCCACCAAAAAGCTTTGACTGCTCACTTGCTGTCTCCAATATGGAATGCTCCTCCTCTGCTCATGTCTTCAAAACTAAAATTCCTTGGGGCCTTGCATTGCATTTCTTATTCTCCTCAGTCTACACAATTTCCCTGGAATGCTGCATGCCATAGCATCAGCTGATACTTCTTTGCCAAGCACTTACAAACTGAAATTTCACATACACTCATATGCCTTGGTATTGCCTAAAATACATCCCACCCCCAAAAAGATACACTTTCATTCTCCTCAGTTTTATCTATGTGAATAGCACCAACATATATCCAATTGTTTAAGCTAAAACTTAAGTGCAGTTCCTGACCCCTGACTACCTTCCTAATTACTAATTAGGTCTGAATTATATGTTCCACACATCATACATCACAGTAATTGCTATAATTCTAGAAAATATAAATCACAGACTTCAAAACCAGGTATCCAAGAAACTAAATATTTTACAAGGTGATTTAAATGTTAACTTCAGTTACTTTAGACAGCATGGGGGAGTATTTCACTGAGTTTGCCTTCCTCCTTCCACTGAAGTTTAGACTATTTTGTTGGGAAGGGTTGACTTCTGTACTACTGAGATTTGCAGGGTACATCAGGCCTTCATGGGAGGAGCTGAGAGGGTCAACGACCTGCTGGGTGCTGGTCATAGTGTGTGGTAATTCTTTACTTCTTATTATGCCAGACTTGAGAACAGAAACTCTGTAAAGACAGAATAGACCCATCTCCACATATATATTTATATATTTTATATGTATGCATACAATTATTTACATTTTTATTTTGTTTGTCTGTTTATTTATTTAGAGAAGGAGTCTTGCTCTGTCACCAGGCTGGAGTACAGTGGCTCAATCTCAGCTCACAGGAAACTCCGCCTCCTGGTTTCAAGTGATTCTCCTGCCTCAGCCTCCCAAATAGCTAGGACTATAGTCGTGAGCCACAACGCCCAGCTAATTTTTGTGTTTTTATTAGAGACAGGGTTTCACTATGTTGGCCAGGATGGTCTCGATCTCCTGACATCATAATCTGCCCGCCTCAGCCTCCCAAAGTGCTGGGATTACAGGTGTGATCCACTGTGCCTGACTTTATTACATATTTATATGTATAATATAAATTTATATTTATATTTATATATTTATATACTTATTTTTTTCTCAAGGCTCTTGAACTCTCTCAGATAATTTTGGTAGTCTAAGAGAACCCCATATTTTTCACTTTTCTCTTCCCCCTCATTCTCAGAGTAGTTACCTTCTGATAATAGAGCATGTGGTATCACATTAATAAAATGTTTATGCAAATAACTCTAGTCATGTGACTGGAATCATCTTTCTTAAACTCATGCCACAAAAACACTAAACTTCTCTAAGGGCTTAGACTTTTAAAATGAAAAACCAAAGAGATACGAAAGCTATTTCTGTATTATTTCTTTTTCACTCTCTTTTCTCAAAGGCAAGGAAATCTGAGGATGATTGAATAGGAAGACAAAAAATTAAGATGTGTGTGTATGTGTATATGTGTGTGTGTACATGTATATATATGCAAACTTAGACAAGCATCTCAAAATAATATCTCATCATGCCATATATTGTAATT
>NW_012123376.1:5407999-5418916 GCF_000951035.1 Colobus angolensis palliatus | reverse complement strand
TAAGATGTGTGTGTACGTGTATATGTGTGTGTGTACATATATATATATGCAAACTTAGACAAGCATCTCAAAATAATATCTCATCATGCCATATATTGTAATTTTCCATATATGTTCTGGATTTTCTATTAACTCAAAACTCTATGAATGCAGAAATCACACATCTCCCTTGCCTTTAAATTCCTAATGGTGTTGATGTCAGGGATATTGGAGATAGACATGTATTTGTCTATGATATAAATATATAACTATTATAGGAAAACCTTCTCTATGTTCCTCATATGTATACACATTTTTCATGAGTTTCTGTTACAAAATTGCTTATTCCTGGGTTCAGATAGAAAGTAGAATTCAGAATAAAGATAAAGAAAGTCATTACTCTAATTCCAAAATCTTCTTAACAATGATTTAAAAAAACTTAGGGTTATATTTCAAAATAAAACCTTATTCAGAGATCACATTTAGAGCCAAATGAGAATTTTTAGGAAACTAACAATCAAAAGAAAGTAGGCAGCTAGCTTAACATCATTTTGAAGCCTTTGGCTTGTTTTATTGGAGATCTAATCTTTTGGATGTGCTACTGGTCGTAAACCAAAGCCAAACATATTTAACTAGCAAAGCTTTACAGTTATTTCAGAATTGCTCAATGGAATGTGTTATTGCAGTTACGAAGTGATGTTTTAAATCTGCTAAAATGAGTGAATTTTTCTTAGAAACCGTAAATGTATTTAGAATAATACAGGACGATATTTATTTGAAAAAGAAAATTACATTGCTAGAGCTATTTAATTCGAACATCCATTCACAGTTCACATGGATCAGTTAGTTCACAGTTATAGCACACCTGAAATATAAACTAATGAATTCATGTTTTTAGTTGGATGTATTCTGAGTTACTTCAACTGCACATTTACTGATTTCTCATTTTAAATACCAAGTATATACTTTTAAGACTGATATGATGTTTCCAGTCATGGGTGATGAGCTTTCCCTTCATTTACCTAATAAATAGTTAATGGATACCTAGTATTTTCTACGAACACTTAGGAATATGGTGTTGAACAAAATTAAAAGCATGACTGTGTTCACTTACAACATCTATGTTGTTATTATTTAGCCTATTTCTCATGTGTTTTTTTTTGTGTTGAAGACTTAAGAAAGCTAATTAAAGTAAGTAAGTTGATACCAGTTGAGATATTTTTTGTCTCTTTTTGGCTTGCTCCTCATTATAGTAAACCTCATGTTTATAATACATGGATTATGATACTGCAACTCGAAGGCAATAAAAGCACCTTATTTATTTGTTTTTAAAAAATGTGATTGGAACACAGTCACACTTCCTTCTTCATATATTGTCTATGGCAGCTTTTGTGTTACAATTGTAGAGTTGAATAGTTATGACAGAGACGATATGGCCCATGAGCCTAAAATATTCACTAACTGGTTCTTTACAAAGTTGGCCAAACCCTGCTTTACAAAAATAATTAATTTTAAAAAATGCAAATCCATATGTTCCTGTGTAACAATTTTTCTTACTGTAAGAAGACCAAGAAATGTATACTGTCACACATTTTTTAAAACAGGACAAGGAAAGACTGCAGGCTTGAAAGGAAGATGGGGTGGAGAGATACTGCCAAGAGGCAGTTTGAGAAGGAAGAATCTTCAAGACAAAATAGCGGTACAAATATAGGCAAGGGATGCACACAGGAGAAGTGAACAGGAAGAGGGCTTTATTCGTAGAGATTGGGAAGGAACAGTTTTATGAAAATACATTGAAACTTAGATCTATGTCTTTTTGTGGCCATTTTGCAAAGGTGAAATATACTCTCGCACACACCCAAAAGGTGATTGAACACAGAGACTAATGACACCACACATGAAAATGTTTATTACTCACATAATGAGGATTCAAGGTAATAGCAGGGCAGTCTCTAAAGTTGGTCCAAAATTGGCTTGAGGAGAGAAGGGAAAGGAGACTGGCCTGCGTTTTGTTGTGACTTTGATGTGGGGCTTGGATGAGGCATGGTTTGAACTTCCCTCCACCAGCGCCCAATGATAGTGCACTGGGGATTTCAATTAGCTTGCCTTGGAGTGGGGCAGAAGGGAAGGAGGGGTGGTGGGACTTCAAAGCTGTCAGCAAACAGCGAAAGTGGAGTCATGAGATACTTTTGTGTTTTTAGGGAAATCTTACTAGAATATAAATGTGGAAATTTAAGATTCAGTTTTGTTTAAATAATAGACATTTAGTCAAAGCTTTCAGCATTAAGTTCTTACATGAGTAAAATGGTCACAATAATTCTAGGTTTCCCTACCTCATAAAAGAATTGTGAAGTTCAGAAGAAATATTTGTGAAAGAATATTGACAAGTAAAAAGTACAGAGGAAAAAAGTGTTCTGCTGTATGTTTGTGTCTTATATTGTGTAACTGAGGGCTGCTTGTTTTTAATATTCTTGTGTTTGAGTGCAAAAAAATAGATTCTTGTTATTTGTAGTGTTTTTTGTTTTTGTCTTTTTGGAGATGAGGTCTTGCTCTGTCACCCAGGATGGAGCACAGAGGTGCAATCACAGCTCACTGCAGCCTTCACCTCCTGGGCTCAAGTGATCCCCCACTTCAGTCTCTGAGTAGCTGGGACCAGAGGCGTGTGCCACCATGCCTGGCTAATTTCTGCGGTTTTTTTTGTTTTTTTTTTTTTTTTTTTTTTGTAGAGACAGGGTCTCCCAGGCTGCTCTCGAACTCTTGGGCTCAAGTGATATGCCCACTTCAGCCTTTCAAAGTGCTGGGATTACAGGCCTGAGCCACCGCACCTGGACGATTATGGTTATTTGAATGAATTTCTGTAGATGGATCTAAATGTTTTTGAAAGTAATTGCAAGCTGCTTTTTCTTTAATTTCAGTTACATTTTTCTGTCAAAAAATGTTATTTTGAATTCACTTGTGTAGTCACATCACCAGAAAGAAAGGCCAGTGTCATAGCCTCCTGTTTATATTTTGACATTGGTATATCATAAATTACAGGATAAAAATCTTAAAGAGCATTAAAGGAGTAAATAAGCACTGTGTCAGTTACACAACTAAAATAGACACTGCAAAATTTTTCACACCGATGCCCCATTATTTGCAGGTGGATAGATGATAAATATCTTCTAATTGAGACATTTTATAAGCATTTCTTGACTTTAATATATGGCTGAAAATATGCTATCTAACAGCAGCCCACTTGACATTTACAAGCTGAGAAAGATCATGCCTTGCTTATTGCTAGTGGTTATAAAAATGATAATAATAAGAGTAACTAGAAACTCTGAAAAACTGTGTTAACCTCCAGGCTTACAAAAATGAAGCTTAAAAGATTCTCAACAGTAAATCACTACAGAGAATTTTCTAGCACATGTTAAAAATAAACAACAGTAGCAACATAAAATTACATACCTAGATGTAAAAGCAAGATATACTAAATTTGAAACACTTAAAAATTTCTACAGAGGTCTTATAGATAGTCTTTTTCTAGATATTTACTCTATTTCATCTAATTTTAATTTTACATTACCATATAATTGACTAATAGCAATGCTATTTCAAGGGACATGTTTTATATTTAATGTTACTATTTAATTACACTAGTAGAAGCAAAACATGATAATGGTATGAACAGATTAATTATTCATTTTAATTGTCAGTAAAATTAGTACTGCCAGACTATATTATCTCAATAATGAAAATATTTTAAATACTCTGCCTACTAAATTATCTAATTGAGCTCACATGTTATATTCCTTTTTAACAATTAGAAATTATATTTGATTTTATATTCTTGATAATTATACCTCCATTATAGATAGATAGCTTCCGTTTTTGTGAATTAAAGTAATGTCGAAAATCGGAAAATATATAAAATATTTTTTAAAATGTAGTCACTCAAAGAAAACTACTTTAAAGATCAGCATTTTTTTCTAAATTTATCTGTTTTTTAGCTTTACTATCATTCTTTTTATTCTACATATCCTAATGTAGCGTAAGCTGTAAAAGCACTGATAGGAAATATATTCTAATATGCAATCTTCTCTTTTTCAGTATCAATAGTTGTGAATAATTTTATTACTTAGCATTTTATCAGAAAAGTCAAATACATTCATAGCTATTTCTTCTGGTCATATTGCGGATAAAACAAAAGTCATGGATTTGTCTCAAGTCTCTGGAAAAAGAAATAAATTAATCCTAATGTTAACACTACTACCTTAATGTTGTGGTTAACATACTGAAATAAATAAATGAAATGTCACTGACTGTGAATTTATATATTTATTCCAGATACAGAAATTCAATATTTACTTTTCTCTGTCTCCATTTACTCTGTGATATAGATGTCTGCATTTGTGTGGGATGGAAATTGTTTCTCTTTTCTCCCATAAAAAGGTAACATATTCCTAAAACAAGGTAAGATTCTCTGATGATTCTGTCTTAATACTTCACAGACACACATAGTATCTGTTCAGGTTACAGGATTCATCTTCATGCTTTTGTGTAAATTCATGAATCAACCAATAGATGGTTAAAAAAGAAAAAGAAAAAAAAAAAAAAAACTATCCCAGAGAGAGTACTACATGACTAGAATGTATTAGAAAGGAAGGTGGAGTTCTAGAGCATTTCCATTACAATCTGTGCAACATGAATATTCATTACATCATATACTTTACAAGCCATTGGCTTTATAACTGTTGCAGCAATAATGAGATTATATAGGACTATTGCTACAATGGATGTTAAAAGATTTGGTGCTGGAAACTTTCACTTGCCATTTTACATCTCAATTTAAATTATGGTAAGGATACTAGCAATTCACAGATGACCTTTAAGAACATTGTACTGTCACAATAATTTAAACTTGGCTATGTGTATTGCTCATTAATAAGGTTCTATTTGTTCACAAGTGATTTCAAAGTAAGCTATGCATTTTATTATTTCTTATTTTACAATGTATGTAGTATGGCTAAACTGGACACCCTGAGTGCAAAAGTAACTTAGATGGATAGAATTACTTTTTCATAACATTTACAGTTTTGTAGGGAATATAAGTGAAAAAAATTAATTTAGTGCACTAAATTCTAGGTTGTGAGAATTACATAATTGATTGAAAGCTGTGAATACAGAAAATGGGGTGTTATAGAGTTGCTAAATACAACACACTGCCACTCATCCTTCGTGTCCTTGGCAGGCATTGTTAATTGATCACAGCATTATGCTAAGATCCCAGGCATGACCTTGTGATTTTCAGCACAACAATCCATGCAGTTTCTTCAAGCACAAATGGGGTGAAGAATAGTACTCACACAGTAGAGTTTTTGTGAGGAATAAATGAAATAAAATCTGGTTCATATAAGTACATTCTATCAGAGGCAAGTTTAAAAATATACAAATATGTTTAGCTTAAAACATGTACAGTTGGATAGATACAGAAATAATCATAGGCATATGTATATAAATGTGTTAGTATATACATACAATTTTACCTATTTTCTAGGAGACCAAGAAGCAATGATACTGCAAAACTATTAAGCACACTCAGTGCCTAGACTTGGGTTCTAAAGATAAGTTTCAACTAAAAAGAATAAGGGCAATTAGAGAAATGGTTGATTATAGGCATTGGGAAAACAAATACAAAATAAGAGTGAGATATCTTGTAGTGTCACAAAGTAGGCAAGTAATGGCCAATGCTAAAGCAATTCCAGCAATAAAGAACATAATACTGGATTATAACTCACCATTATGAGTTCAGTGAATATGAATCCATATTGATAAAATAAATAGTGGAAAAAAAGAAATCTTTCTTTCAAATGGATATCAAATAATTTACATAGATATTCTCCCACTCCCCATGAAGTGAAACTTAATCTTCTCCATTCCGTCTTGAGGGTGAACTGGATTTAGTGAATCAGTCACAAAGAACAGAATATAGGATGTGAAAAATAGTAAATTCACAGTGGAGAAATAGAGCTAAACCTATCTTAACCAAATGATCAAAGTTAACTTCACCTTTGTTTTCATGTGGATATCATATATCCACCCTGCTATAGTGTGGACATTTGTCTCCCCAAACCTCATGTTGCTATTTGATCCCAAGGTAGGTGGTGGAGGCCTAACAGAAGGTGTTCGGGTTATGAGAATGTGTCCCTCTTAGATAAATGCCTTGCCTGGTAGGTGTAGGGGTGAGTGACTTATTGCGTTACTTTCTGGGATAGTTGGTTGTTAAAAAGAGTCTGGCACCTCCTCACTCTCTCCCTTCCGTCCTTTTTCAACATGTGGTCTCTGCACATGCTGGGTCACCTTACCTTTCCACAATGAGTGGAAGCAGCTTGAGGCCCTCACCAAAAGCAGATTTCTGCACCATGTTTCTTGTAGAGACTGCAGAACTATGATCTTTATAAATCTCTCAGCCTCAGGTATTCCTTTATAGCAGTACAAATGGACTGAGACACATAGTAATATGATGCGAAGAGAAGAGCACTTAACCACTGCGATATTCAACCCTAAAACTGTAATAACAGCCTACTGGGGAAAAAATCAACTAAAATGAAATCTAGAGATCTGCAAAATCTGCCCACTATACCTCAAAACTGTAAATTTCACAGGAAAGAAAAGAACAACTGAGTAACTTTCAGATATCATAGGAGGTTAAAAACACAACAGTTCAATGCAACATGATACCCCGAATTGGATAATGAAGCAGAAAAATATATTAATGAGAAATGAGAAATACAAATAAGAACAATGTTTCAAAAGTTGGTTTCCTAGTTTTAAAATATATACCATAGTAATGTAAGCTGCTAATAGAGAAAACTGGGTGAGTGGTGTATGAAACCTTTGGTACTGTATTTGTAAATTAACTATAATACAAAAATTATTTTAAAATAAAAAGTTTGTCAGAAATAAGACACATAAGCCAGAGAAAAATAAATGCATGTTTTCTAATTCTATTTACATAAAATTTTAGAAAATGACAACTAACCTACAGTGATAGAAAGTAGATCGTGGTTAACCAGGGTCAGGGTGGAAGGAGGAATGGATTGCGAAGTGGCACAAGAAATCTTTCCTGAGTTTTGGAGTTACACCTTGATTGTGAAGGTAGTTGATGGTGTCTAAAACTTTCTGGACCCATTGCATCTACACTTTAAGTGAACGGAGAATACTGTATATAAATAATACCTTAGCACATTTTATTTAAAATTTAAACACATAAATAATTCTATTTTTTCTAATTGTTTCATAGTAATAAATATTTAATAAGAAATTATTTTAAAGAAAACTCTCTTTTATAGATTATACATGACTTACCCATTATGCAAAAATATATAAAAACATAAAATAGATAATATAATCATTTTAAAACTGAGGACACAATATCAAAGAATATACAGTGTCAAAGAATAAATTTTGAAAATTATGACTGGGATTAAACTTGAGCAGTTCAGATGCAAACTGAACTTTTAATTCCTGTGTATGTTGTCTCTTAAATCTTAAGTGAAATTGTAGTTCTAAATAAAACCTATGTGTGTTTAGATGTGTATGGATGTGTCCATTGTACTAATTAATGTTTTATATATATAGAAGGCTCATCAGTCATAAATATTATAACCTTACTTACTTTTGCTAGCCATACAGACTAACACAGTATACAACTTATTGAGTAAATATTTTGTTGGACATTTCTTTAGTATATTTATTGGTTATCACAAATTGTACCATTTCTTAGTTCTTACCATTTTTATTGAGTTGTTCATGCTTTTCTATTAGATCTCTTTATATTGAAGGTATAAAATTTTTGTCTCCTGCATCACTACAAATACTTTTCTACTTTACTATTTAATTTATCTTCCAAGTCTACTTACAGCTTTTGTTTCTGGTAGTAAATAAATATTTGCCTTCTCTCTACTTCTGCTTATCAGATTTCTACCTGATATTTAAGCCTCAATTCAAAATTTAAGTGCCTATAAAGTTTTTTAGTACCCTTATCAAAATGTATTCTCATTCTACATTGCAATTCTACAATTTGTTACATCTTATGCTATTATATTTTAAGATCCTTCATATGCTTTGGAAAGAATTCAGTTTTCCTCAAATTCCTTCAAAACAGGGACCATCAGTTAACATTTTTCTGTGTAGTCTGTTTTGCTTTCAAGATGCTGTAAAGTAGTTAGTAATCAAACTGTATTATAATATCAACTCAATAACAAAGTAAAAATATTAAGTAACAAGCGAGGTGTAATTTTACCAAAAATAATCATTATTATTGCATTATTCAAAATAAATTGAATCAATTAACACTGAGATGAACAAATGAAGATAATTATTTTTAATGTCAGAAAAAAATAGAAGAAAATTTACAGAGACTGGGACAGTGGAAAAAGAGAATAAACTGTTGAGCTAGGAACATCCCTCAAAAATAAGACTCATCAAGAAAGAGACCTTAAATCTAAATGATATCAACCAGTAGACAATTTCCGCCAACACAGGAAAGGTAATGCAGTTTCTAAAACTAACAAAGTGTTATTAAACACAATATCTTTGTATGTTTTATGGAACTGACATGTTAACTCTTCCCATAAAATACAAATTTTGGGAATGTCTATTAATGGATAAATACAAATAAATACTTTTTTGCCTACCAGGAAAGACAATCTGGTAAAATCACAAATGTATGGCAAATATAAACTAAACGTTGAAAAGAAAAAATATGTAGGATGATCATGTGGAAGTTATTTTCTAATAGTATGCTTTTCTCAGACTCTTCACTCTGAAAATTATATCAGATGTTGATGATGACAATACTGGTCTTAATGTTTACTTTTTTCTACTGAAGAGATTGTAATCATATAACAAAACATATAAGCAAATAAAATTAAATGTGTAAGTGAATTCTCAATATATGCTAATAGATTATTAATTGTCATATGTCTTAGCATAATTAGTTCCAGGAGCTCACAGAAGAGATAACTTTACACTTTGGATTCTAGAGGCAGAGGGGCTGAGATGACTACTATGTTGAGGAGAGGGCCAATGGTTAATGATTGAGCAACATCATTTGTGCAAAGTAATGTGAGAGGAAAGTTTCCTGGCCCCCAACGCAGGATGGGTGTGCGACAGGGGTGTGGCTCTCTGTTCAGCCGCTGTAAGCTCAAACCCCTTGCTGGAGGGGGAGCACACAGATGGTCAGGTGCAGGAGTCAACGTGAGCACTTTGGGCCCTGGCCTCATGGTAGTGCCTAGGGGTGTATGTCTGAAACTCAGGAAACCCAAGTGGGTGTGTGTTACAATGCGATCTTTCAGTTTTGCAGTCCACAGAGGGCTCAAGTGTTAATCAGCTTAGTGTCCTCTCAGTACCCAGGTCCTTAACCAGCATCCAGGAAGAATCAGGTCACACATGGACTTGAAGCTATAAATGTGAGGGTTTTATCAAGTGGTGGAGGTGGCTCTCAGTGGGATGGATGGGGAGTTAAAAGGGGGATAGAGGGGGAATATGATCTTCCCCTGGAGTTTGGCCATGGAGCAGCCAATCTCCTCTCCAATCATCACCAACCAAACTCCTCTTCATGTTCAGATGCTCCTTCTCATATCCTGTCGTGCCATTCTGCCATTCATCTGCTCATCTTCCTCTGGAGGCTGGGGTTCAGAGTTTCTATGGGTACAGGATAGGGGTGTGATGGGCCGAAAGGCAACTTTTTGGGCATGAAAGCAGGAATGTCTGTTCTCATTTAGGGCTGAGGGTTTCCAGACTTAAGGATGGGGCCTCTGCCAGGATACCACCCTCTTCTACCCAGTATTTTTCATCTCCTGTCCATATCAGTAACAGAATGTGGAAAGTTAATGGATATAAGAATGTATTTCTTTGAATATAGAAAATTATTTAGATAAGGTAACTGTGGAAAAATATACTGAAAGTTATTCCTCCTTCTCTTCCTATTACCAGTACTATTACATCTGTGTTTTTGCTTTAAAATATATAACATGCTTTTGTGGATATAAAATTATTTCAAACTTGCAAAAATCTGTAAGAATGCTTAATAATATTTATTTTAGGAAAAATTACATGAGTGAAATTAAATAAATTGTGCCAAAGCATATAATTTATAAAATTTTAGATAGTACTTATCCTTCAGTCGTCAATCTTACTGTTTCTATCAACCAGAAAACCAGATGCATGTCAGGTTTGAAAAAGAGTTTAACACTAGATTTAGTCATGTATATTTTATTCCATGGAAAGTTAGAAGCCATTGTTTTAGAGCTATTAGTCTGTGTTGTATGACAGTATCTGGAGAGACACTGGAAGTATAGAGACACAAAAGGCATTATATCTGCACTCCCATGTTCATTGCCACATTATTAACAACCACCAAGATATGGAAACTACCTAAATTTCTATCAAAGATGAATGGATAAAAAAGCGTTCAATATATACCATGGAATATTTTTCAGCCTTAGAAAGAAAATTCTGCTCTTTGCCACAATATTAATAGATATGAAGAACATTATGTTAAGTGAAATAAGGCAGATACAGAAAGACAAATATGATATTATCACACTTATATGTGAAATCTAAAGTAGGCCAACTTGTAGAATCAGGGAGAATATGGTTGCCAAGGTGGGTGAAGGGGGAAATGAGAGATGTTGATTAAGGAGCACAAGAACTTTAGTTACATACATTCTGGAAATCTAATGTACAGCATGGTGACTATAGTAAAAATATTCTATGAAATTTGTTATGAGGGTAGATATTAAGTGTTCCTTGAAAGACAGGGAAGGAAGGCAGGCAGGCAGGAAGGAAGGAGAGAGAGAGAAAGAAAAGAAAATAAAAAAGAAAAAGAGAGGGAGAGAGAGAGAAAAAGAAAGAAAGGAAAAAGAAAGAAGAAAGAAAGAAAGAAAGAAA
>NW_012123376.1:5395940-5407749 GCF_000951035.1 Colobus angolensis palliatus | reverse complement strand
GAAGGGAACGGAGGGAGGGAGGAAGGAAGGAAAGAAGGAAGGAAAGAAGGAAGGAAAAAATAAATCCTATGTGAGGTGATGGATAAGTTAATTAGTTTGATTATAGTGATGCTTTCACTATGTATACATATATCAAAATATCATATTTTACACCTTAAATATATACAAATCCTGTTTGTCCTTGTAATTCCATAAAGTCAAATGAGGGATGTTCTAGATAGGAGTAGTTGGGAAGAAATAAAAATGAAAGTTGTCAGAATGTTGGAGGCAAGTAGTGACTGGGAAATAATTTTTGATTGAAAGAGAGGATCAAAAGTGATATAACACTTCTGTCATAGATACATGTCTCCATTATGACATGGAGAATTGCAATTAACAGAAATGGATCTGTCAAGAAAAGAAAAGGATTTAAAAACAGCCAGACATATTTTTAGAGGTTTGCATGAGATCTGCAGATCATTCCTGGTAAGCACAATTATTTCCTATAGGACATAATAGTGTACTTTGAGAATGAGTCCATACTTGGAAGAAAACAGTTAAAAATATCCTAGTAGACCATTATGAAACTAAATTTAGAAAGTTAATTATAGTTGACAAAGTAGCAGCAGCTGTATGAAGAGTTAAGGTGAAAAAAATTAAAGTAGACTAGATAGAAAAAAAAAGTGCATTGATAACATACGAAAGCAAGATTTCAAACACAAGGTTTCCTCGTGAGCACCTTGGCACTGGGTCTTAAGATAATTAAACTAAAGAGCTTCTGCACAGCAAAAGAAACTACTATCAGAGTGAACAGGCAACCTACAGAATGGGAGAAAATTTTTGCAATCTACTCGTCTGACAAAGGGCTAATATCCAGAACCTACAAAGAACTCAAACAAATTTACAAGAAAAAAACAAACCCCATCAAAAAGTGGGCAAAGGATATGAACAGACATTTCTCAAAAGAAGACATTCATACAGCCAACAGACACATGAAAAAATGCTCATCATCACTGGCCATCAGAGAAATGCAAATCAAAACCACAATGAGATACCATCTCACACCAGTTAGAATGGCAATCATTAAAAAGTCAGGAAACAACAGGTCCTGGAGAGGATGTGGAGAAATAGAAACACTTTTGCACTGTTGGTGGTACCGTAAACTAGTTCAACTATTGTGGAAAACAGTATGGCGATTCCTCAAGGATCTAGAACTAGAAATATCACATGACCCAGCCATCGCATTACTGGGTATATACCCAAAGGATTATAAATCATGCTGCTATAAAGACACATGCACACGTATTTTTATTGTGGCACTATTCACAATAGCAAAGACTTGGAATCAACCCAAATGTCCATCTGTGACAGACTGGATTAAGAAAATGTGGCACATATACACCATAGAATACTATGCAGCCATAAAAAAGGATGAGTTCGTGTCCTTTGTAGGGACATGGGTGCAGCTAGAAACCATCATTGTCAGCAAACTTTCGCAAGAACAGAAAACCAAACACTGCATGTTCCCACTAATAGGTGGGAATTGAACAATGAGGTCACTTGGACATGGGAAGGGGAGCATCACACACTGTGGCCTATTATGGGGAGGGGGGAGAGGGGAGGGATGGCATTGGGAGTTATAACTGATGTAAATGACGTGTTGATGGGTGCAGCACACCAACATGGCACATGTATACATATGTAACAAACCTGTATGATGTGCACATGTACCCTAGAACTTAAAGTATAAAAAAAAAAAAAAAAAGAGATGGACCACATGCTGTGCCCCAAAGGAAATTGTCACTAACTGTGCTTCTTTACTCACCTTTACATATAATATCCTTTAATTTCATCTACCTCTGTGGGATTTGTTTTGTTTTAGCAAAACAAGCCTGAAGTCTCAGGCAGACAAATCTAGTTTTTCTAAGCATTTATGTATTATTTTGTATCTTCTGATTAGCCATTATTTGTTGGTCAAGAATATTTAGAATTGAGTATACACATGAACAGATTTTTCAAATATTAAAAATTAACTGAATGTACTTTTTCAAGTAGTTTTTTAAAATATCAAATCTATTTAAGAAGGAATTGTTGCCTGTTATCCCAGCACTTTGGAAGACCAAGGCAGGTAGATCACGAGATCAGGAGTTCAAGACTAGCCTGGTCAAGATGGTGAAACCACGTAAAAATACAAAAATTACACGGGCACAGTGGTGGGCACCTGTAATTCCTGCTACTCGGGAGGCTGAGGCAGGAGAATCATTTGAACCCAGGAGGCAGAGGTTGCAGTGAGCCAAGATCACACCACTGCACTCTAGCCTGGGCGACAGAGCAGACACCGTCTCAAAACAAAACAAAACAAAAAAAGGAATTGTTTCCATAGCATACATTAGGTTTTTCTGCTTTCTTCAGCAGAAAATAGTAAACACACATGAAATATTTATTGGTGACTCAATATTATCAACATATTATTGTCCTGACAAACATAGTAAGCTGTAACTCCTACCTTCTTTCATTAGTGTCATCCTGCCAATGATAACCTGTCACTTTCTTGGCTGCCAGTGGCCTTGGCTCTAAATTTCCTACCATATTCTAATTTATTATTTTTTCTTCTCTAAGAAAATAGGCAGGGAATAATGATCAAAAAATTCATTAAATTGTTAACAATACTTACCAGAATAAAGGAGTGAAGAGTAAGTTACAGTAGCCTATTATAGTATGCATTTTCTTTTTTATTTTTGCAGGAGAATAAAATTACTGTGCAAAGAAAAGGTTTCTGTCAACAAGAAAGATACAGTTTAAAATTAAAATATTTTAAACATTTGAGCATAAAAATGTTTAGGCAAAAAAGCATTAAATAGTAAAAATGCAGTAATCTATGTTCTATGTTTTTATGTGTTTTATCTTCCTCCTAGTGTTCATTACATATATCATAAATATGGAGATAGACATAGAAATAATTTACTTTAAATTTCACTTTGAACCAAATAGTTAATCCTTAATATACTTATCCTTAATAAATTTTTGCTGTTTTTAAAAGGGGCATATTTATTTAAAGTATTATTAATTAGCTCAGAAGGCATGTTACCATTTGTTTTAATTAGCTAAGCTATAACAATGTAAGCCATTATTTAAAAAAATCATGATGCCGTTCTTCATCTGGTGGCCTTTTATTAGGGATACAAGCAAGAAAGATAATATCAAATAGCTTCTTGATTCCTAATATTATAAACCCACATCTACTAATAGGCAGCATAACAACCACCACAACAAAAGATATAGTCATCATTAATGAATCTGAATGTATCTTTAAATATAGTGAATAAGCATTGGGATTCAATTATACATAATAAAAAATGCACTCACTATTTGAAAAATACTTTTGTACAATACTGTGTATGAAATATGCATTAAGCATAGTTCCTCATACAAAATAGGAGAGATGATTGAAGACATAGCTTACTAAAATGTGACATGAAGATGATATGTGCTAAAAGAGAGAAGTTCTGTACGAATAAAGTATCGTAAGAGTGTGAAGAGTGATTGATACAGTGCTCTACTAAGACAGTGGTTCTCAACCAGGAGAAATTTTGCAGACAAAAGACAAATACCCTCCCCCTTTCTCTCTCTCTCTCTCTCTCTCTCTCTCTCTCTCTCTCTCTCTCTCTCACACACACACACACACACGAAGAACATTTGAAAATGTCTGTAGACATTTTAGGTTTTCATAACTAGGGGGGCTGTGGAATACAGCAAGTAGGAGCCAGGGATGCTGTTAAACATCTTAAAATGCACAAGACAGCCATTACAACAATAATTTGGGTCAAAAACTAAGTAGTTCTAAGCTTGATAACCCCTGTGGGAATTATGAAAATCATCCTGATAGAGGTCACATTTGAGTTTACCATAGAGAAGCACAGTAGTGCTCCCTTAACCAACATTGCACTTTTCACCGTTTCAGTTACCCATGGTCAACTATGGTGGGAAAATATTAACTAAAAGTTTCTAGAAATAAACAATTTATATGTTTTTAATTTTGTGCAGTTCTGAGTAATGTGATGAATCCTTGAACCAAGCTAGTCTGTGCCATTGATTATCTCTTTGTCCAATATATCCACTCATGAGTCACTTAGTAGCCATTTCAGTTATCAGATCTCTGCCTGTGGTATGCAGTGCTTATATTCAAGTAACCTTTATTTTTACCTACTGATTTATTATTACTTATTGTTTTTGATCTCTTACTCCACCTAATTTATAACTTAAACTTCATCATATGTAGGTATGTGTAGAAAAACTATATAGTATATGTAGGATCTGGCACTATTTATGGGTTCAGGTTGGAAAGTATCAGTCACGGATAAGAGGGGATTATGCTTCCAGGATTTCAAAAGTCAGACTTGGGGTAAAATACAATAGATTTGTTATATTTATTGAACAGATCCCCACCAAAAATGAAAAAAGAAATCCATTATTTTTATAGTAAAAGTCATGCTTAAGGAATGGTTAGTAGCTGGAATGTATAGTACATCCCAGGTATACAGGTAGAAAAGAAAGAGTGCTGAAAATTTAAGTGAAAGGACAGTGGATGACATGCTATGCATATGTATAAGACAGGCAAAATACATTTATGTATAACACAATGTGTTGCATTTTATAAAAATTTGGATTATTCTGTAATTTTATTTTGCAATGAGTTCTTCAGATTGTTATTTTGTTTCACTTTGCTTGGCTTTCCATGCTATTTACCAGATTTTTATCTAATGGTTGAAATGTAGCGTATTTCATTAACATATCAGGATATGCAGAACTGGTCTACCACCAATGGAAAGTTATACTGCTTTATCATATTTTTATTACAGAAAATGCTGCAATTAACACATCTGCACTTACTTGCTAACATTTTCCAACTAAATGTTCTAAGAAATGCTTGAGTAACAGGAAGAATTTTATGTAGAATCCTTTAGACACAGACATTTTTGCAAAAGCTGAAACGGTTTGTAGGGACAGTAAACAGAAAAGAGGCAGTGGGGATGCAAATAAGTATACCTAGTCACATAGTATCTAGCTGTAATGATACGGACCGGAGGCAGGGAATTACTGGGTAGAAGAGGGCAGTTCCTCGGCAAAAACCCCACCCTCAAGCCAGAAACTCGCAACCCTAAATGGAAACAGGCATTCCCGTGTTTCCACCCAAATGCTGACTTTTGGCACACTACACCCCCCTATCCTGTATCCATATAAACCCCAAACTCCAGGCTCCACTAGTGGAAGAGCAGAAGAGCAGCAGAGCAGCGTGGCATAGAAGAAGAGAAGAAAAAGGGTATCTGAACATTGAGAGGAATTTGGCTAAGGATGGTTAGAGAGAAAGCCAGCCGTTGGATGGCTGAACTCCAGGGGAGGAAGTCTTCCCACTCCATCCTCTTTCCAGCTCCTCATCTATCCCACTGAGAGCCACCTCTACCACACAAGAAAATCCCTGAATTTACCATCTGTCAAGTTCGAGTGACCTGATTCTTCCTGTATGCCAGACAAAGACTCAGGTACCAAGAGGGCAGGGTGTAAAAGGCTGTCAACCTGACTCTCTATTGAACTGGTTTAACACTTAGCCATCTACTGGTGGCAACCTAAAAAAGCATTAACTATAACACAACCTTAGATGTTACCATGGGGTCAGAGCCCTGGCTCCTGCACCTGCATGTCTGCAGGCCCCCCTCCCATAAGGGGTTTGAACCTATGGCAGCTGAACAATCAAGCCACGCCTCTGTTGCAAGTCCTATGACGGGATCAGGGAACTCCCTTCTTTCAGTAATATCAGTAATATTTTACCATCGTTGTAGCAAATATAGGTAAGTATTTATTTATTCTTGATTTTAAATAACTCTGGGATGATGATAGTTTCCATCTTTGTCATTGAAATGTTTTGACAATTAATGCATTCCTATTGTCTGATAAATTTTCAACTTTTGTTCTCATTATGGGTGAGACCCTCTGCTTTTGCTGTAGAAGATACTGAAGTTACAAAGTCATTAGTGCTGTATGAGTGATCACTGTGCTATTTCTACCAATTTTCCCTGTTTATAAATATTTTTCTGCCTATTTTCACTGAAACTATGTAGAACATGAACTCTCTTTATCTTAGGAGATAAAAATATTTTTTACTTGAATTGAAAATAATTTTATTGATACCCACTTGAAGAAATCTATATTCTCAAAGATAGAAGAAATATCTATTGAAAAGAAAAATGTCAATGAGAATACTGTTGCTTATTTTGGGCTATTAAAATATTAACATATTTTTTAGAAACAGTAATATGTAGATTTCCAATTTTATGTCTTATAGTTGTAATTGTGATTGGAAATATTATATACTTACTTACATAGCTTGTGGATCTAAGATCATGGTTCTGAAACTCAATATGCAGGAATGACTTGGGAATAGGTGAACATTTTCATTTAATGCAAAAATTATTATTGCATGTCCAGCTTTCCAGTCACTATGGATACAATTATAAGGGCAACAAAATCTAGCTGTTCTTGAGTCAGGTAACAAAGACTCCCAGAGAAGCTTTACTACCTGTTTAGGATGGGCCACTGCTCTATTTTTTGCATGATTTAACTTCACCTCTACACCCACCCCAATGATGAAAGAGGATTTCTGGTATCAGAAAAATCTGAAGTTAAAGTATGTTTACAACTTTCTATCTCTGTTTTTTTGGATGATACTTAAACTTTATAGAATTAAATTTCTCCATCTGTGAAATGCATTTAGTAATAATTACATTGCTAGGCGAGGTGGCTCATGCCTGTAATCTCAGCACTTTGGGAGGCCAAGGCGGGTGATCACAAGGTCATGAGTTTGAGACCAGCCTGGTAAATATGGTGAAACTAAAAATACAAAAATTAGCTGGGTGTGGTGGCGTAACTGTAGTCCCAGCTGCTCGGGAGGCTGAGGCAGGAGAATTGCTTCAACCCAGGAGGCAGAGGTTGAAGTAAGCCGAGATTGTGCCACTTGCACTCTAGCCTGGGTGATGGAGTAAGACTCAAAATAAAAAAATTAATTAATTGAATTTTAAAAAATTATTATAGGAATTTGATAAAGGTTTCAAGAGACAGTGCAAATAAAGTAGTTGGAAAACACTAAATATTAGCTATAATTTTAATTGCTGAGGCCTAATGAATGCATATGCTTGAATTATATAAATGATTAAAACATATTTTGTGAGAAACTGGGATCTAGTCTTTAATTATAATTATTTTCTTAGTAGTAAAATGTTTTTCACTCTGATTTATTACTTTAAAAATATATACATATCCTACTACTTGTTCATACATTAGGAATTGCAATGTTCTTTATCCTCTATGGGAGTTCTTATCTGTATTCTACAAAGTAATAAACAATAATGTTTTAGATCTAGCATATATTCAACCATGAATTGGTTCTGAAGTATGTATAATATCTTGTTATGACCTCTTCGTGATAAGAGGAACAGAAGTTTTAAGATAATGGCTAGCATTAAAATATAGTCTAAAATTTCAGAAGAGAGGATTCCTTGAATGCAGACCTCCTTTTCTAACGTGGGATACAAGCTTACACCATAGACATCTTATTATTGTCTTATGTTCAAAGTGCCGAAAACTAGGCAGATTAACGTAAGCATTAAGTAAATATATAATGAATTAGAGTGGTAGCTACTATGTAATAAAACAATTAAACCCTATTAGTAATGTATATACTTGGATTCTAAGTTTTTAATTTTTTTTCAGTAAATAACAAATTCATACATTTCTCAAGCAGTGTATTGCCACTTATTACCTTCAAAATACCTAAGAAGTGAATAAAATGATTGTTGTCATTAGGAGGTTGATATTCAAGTAATATTTAAACTATAAACACAAACAAAAACATCAATATACATGATTCATTTTGGCACACTAACACCTGTAAATAAAACCTAAGTAATAAAACAAATTAAAACATTATTCTTAGAGGGAAAAACTTTTCTCACATTTACAAACTACAGATTTACTGATGTTATTATGTTGTCACTGTAAAGTGAATACACACACACATATCTATCTTCGGAAATAGAGTGTAATGCAAATTTAGATAACTGGAATACAGGAAATAGAAATTCAGAAGACACATTCTTCAATTAGCTCACACATTTTTAACACAGGCTCGTCTATAACACATGGTTTGTGAGTCTTGCTTCTTTTTCTCTGCCTTTCTCAGTACCCACTCTCTCATTGACTTAGGTAAAAAAGATGTCACTGTCTAATTAAGTTACTTTTCTTGTGACTTCTTGGTTTCTTCTATCAAGGAAAAAAAAGATAAATCTACAGGGTGCCTTTGTGAAGCTCTTTAGTGTTTATTATCACATCAATTTCCCCTCCATTCCCAGTGTCTCAGGGATGCATTAATGATTCATTTAGTAGATAAATGCATGCTCTTTGCTAACACCATAACCACCTGGAGATTCTTCATTGTTAGTCTTACTAACAACTTCTGAGAGCAAATTTTTCAAGTCTATTTCTACTAAATATTCCTTGATATAATGAAATGTTTACTAAAAGGCAAATGATCTAGGTTTCTTGAGGGCATATACAGTGTGCTATGGGTAATTCCCTCCAGTCTCACCCCATTCTCAACCTCATTACATGGGCCACAGAATTCTTGAGAAATTATCTCTATGCTAGACCACTTTCTTCTCTTTGACACATGGACAACAGCAAAAACACTGTTAGTTTTAACCACTTTCTTTGTATATGCCATCTGGCATTTACCCTGCACAACACATAGCCAAGTTTAGAGATGTATCTTCCCTGCCCACCTTTGACTCCCACAAGTAAAATGATTTAGCATTTTTGAAGGTGCATGATGACATAGTCCATAATTATGAAAAATATGCTTGGTAAAGAAGTGTAAAAATTATCTTTTGTGCAATTTTTTCCTCTTTTTATCCAGTCACTTACATTTATTAAAATGGATCTCTGTTGTCATTCTTGAAGATTCACATTTCTTCACCAGTCACCAAGGGATTAAAATTGTTAAGAAGAAATTGTAGAAATAGATTACATTAAACTTATGATGTTGATGACTAATCACGATATCCCCCAAAAGGGTACACTCTAATAATATTATGGTATTTTAGCATCTTTTTCAAAGTTAAAGCTGAGATATTGATTTTAATTAACAAATATTTCTTGAAAATACATCTTTTCTTTTATTTGTTTCTTTTTCTTTGGTCTGTCTGTTACTATGACAAATTTCTAAGAATGATACTGCATGAAATTTTACTGAGTAGACTACAGGGAAAATTTTAGAACAGTAGTGTTAATAACTAGGATGCACCTTTGGAAGTGAATCAGGATTTTATGAACATAGATAATCTTTCCTAGAGTTTTGAAGCCTACTTTCTTGGATGTTTCATAAAGAGTGACAGATTGTAGTCTTAAGATATTTCTTTTTGTGTGTGTTTTTTTTTTTTTTTTCCTTTTTAAAATTTTCTCACCAGGATAGCCTTTGAAATAAAGTGGAATTAACACTGGCGAGTAGTGCCAAAGCCTTTCACTCAGGGTTGTTGTGGTTCAGAAGCTTTTTCCTTCCACAAGACATGTACTGTATACTATTCAAAGATAACAGCTGAAGGTTCACGCAGTGAAATGAACACTTTAAAGACCTCATTCCGGCATGCCAGATGTGAACTTTGGGATTGTTTAAAATAGCAACTTGTAAAACAAGAAACAACAAAAAAATCCAAAATACTACTCCTTTGGTCTACTGAGTTTTACAGATTGGGAGTGAACGCCTGAGTTTCTGAGCTCTTGTTCTAACTACCAACTGAAGCCAATATGTAACATTTTCAGCTTTATTTTTCCCATCTGTCACAATGGGATAATTTTTACTCTCAGCAATATGATGAAATCTCTAAATAGTGGCAATATGGGAAATATTAGTGAAGGAGAGAAAAGTGCCATTCCTCACATTTAAGTTGTTGTGGCAAGAGCTAATTATGGAGTAGGGAAGTGTTAAAATATTTAGAATTCAGGTCTAGTTGAAGGTAGAAATTAATACAAATAAGGAGAAAAGAAACTGCCTATATTTACATTACTACAAATAGTATTGTCTATTGCAGGAGATAGTGACTGCATACTACACTGGTTTTGCACTGTGTTTTCTTTTGGTGACTCTAGCACTGGGGGAGCATTGTGGAATAGACCTTGAAATTTCACTAGCATTACCACAAAGAACAATGTTTCCTGAAGTTAGACGCATGTATTCTTTTGTGTTATTGTCTTTGTCTTCCATTGAATACTTGCTTACCACATACAGCCAAAATGAATACAAAGAATAGTCAAGGATCCCATTCAAACCATAAAAGCAGCATTTTGATGATAAATAGGGGTCTCTTAGAAATGACCTGCTGTATTGTAAAGTCAAAAGGTGAAGTCTTCACCTTTCAACTTTATAAAAATCTTGCTACATATAAGCAGTCATTGCAAGAGATAAAGAGCAAAGCAATGTTTGAGATAAAATTAATAAAGCCAACATATTAAAGTTTGCTGACTGGTAAAAGAGGCAAGTAATATTCCTCAGACACTCAAACAAGTTCTTTTTGTAGCATGCAAGAACGTACAGAGGCACTCTTTCTCTCACACATAAACATATATGAGAAAACATGAAAAAGAAGTGTTGTGAATTATATGTCCTTTCCTGGCATAGTTGTACAGTATACAACACTTTTGTTTATAATTTTATTCAAAGTATTAAATCTGTTTACCTACTTATGCAAAACACTTTGAAAGCTCAACCTCATCTGTCATAATTATAGAAAACTCTTTTCTCAAACACAGAAATGTTAATAAAATATTTTAATTGCAATATCTTATGGAAAGGTTCACTTTGACTTAACTTAATATGTAGCCAATCCCATTCACTTCTGTGGTATTAATGCTGTCACAATACCCACGGTGATTTTTATTAATGACAATATTTGCATGTGTCTTATTTCCATTGTGGTGAATTTCAAGGCTGGTGATATATTTTAATGTATATTACTGTACTATAATTATTTAGACATTAGTTTTATATTCACTTTCATTCAATGTCACATGTAATCCTAAATAAAATACTTACATATATATTCAATTTCAAGGTATTCCATATTTTTGATTACATATTACCACAGACTGTATCTATATATGTAAAGCTTAGCAGATAGTAAGCTAAGAGGTTCCCAATCAGGAAAGGAACAATGGAAACAGAAAATGAACACATTCTCAAAGGACAAAGATTGATACAAAGACTGTATCTATTAAATCTGAGAAATAACATGCTAATACAATTCCTACATAAAGAATGGTCAACAGTACAAAATAATCAAATTTATAAGTGCCTATAGTATTTGCTGAACTAACATCATATATGTTAAAAATTAATATTTTAATGTTATTATGACAGAAGATCATACTGAAAAAATAAATGCACATTTTAAATAAAAATATAAAAGTATTTATTATGCAAGTTATAGGAAAACTTGGCATTTTGGAAATGATTTTAAAAGGTTGATATTTCCTGAAAATAGCAAGGATACGACCATGAAGACTTGAACCCTCAATCTCCTCATCCAGAATCATACACTTTATCTGATAGGCCATGTGACTGCAATGCTACCTGACTTCAAACTATACTACAAGGCTACAGTAACCAAAACAGCATGGTACTGGTACCAAAACAGATATATAGACCAATGGAACAGAACAGAGCCCTCAGAAAAAATACCACCCATCTACAACTATCTAATCTTTGACAAAACTGACAAAAACAAGA
>NW_012123376.1:5392831-5394794 GCF_000951035.1 Colobus angolensis palliatus | reverse complement strand
AACATGGCACATGTATACATATGTAACAAACATGCATGTTGTGCACATGTACCCTAGAACTTAAAGTATAATAAAAAAATTAAAAAACAAAAAGAATAAAAAGGTACAAAGTTCAAAAAAAGCTTTATATTAATAAATACTTCATATATGATTATTATTTTATTATGTTCTTAAGTGAAAAAAGGAAATTCTCAAAGAAAGGTAAGTCTCTAAAGCATCCTACTGCATATAATTTTAAAAAGTATATGACATTTACAATCACAATTAAGATGCATTATTGTATTTTAACCCTTCAATATATTTCTTATTATCCTTCCACATGCATAATGGATTTTGTATAAAATATTATTTTAAAGTACATATTATACTTACAGTACTAGAATATAATACAAAATGATATGTGTTATAAAAACTTATTTGTCTATTTTTGTCAAGTTTCTTAAAAGTGGATTAAGTTGACTCAGTATTAGAAAAATTTTATAAAAATGAATTTTAGAATCAAATATTTTTGTTTGGTTTGGTTGGTTTTTAGACAGGGTTTCTCTCTGTTGCCCAGACTAGTTTTTGTATTTTTTTGGAGAGACAAAGATTCACCATTTTTCCAAGGCTGGTCTTAAAACTCCTAGACTCAGGCAATCTGCTCAGCTCAGCCTCCCAAAACGCTGGGATTACAGGCATAAGCCATCCAATCATTTTCAAACCAAAACATAGCCATGCCTCCAATTTCTGATGACATTCATGAAGTGAACTATTGTGATAATTTATTGTATTGTTGAATTGTTGATTAAGGACTATAGATTAAATACCAAGATTTTTAAAGAGTTATAGAATAAGACGCCCTAATTCTCTCTCATGATTTTTGAGAATTCTTAGCAGTAAGTTGTAATTTCTTCCCCTAAGGTACATATACTGTATACTTCCTGAGCATAGATAGTTACCTTACTTTTCTTTGCATTCTCTTGTCATGCACATAGGACTTAGAATATAATTGTGTGTGTGTGTGTGTGTGTGTATATATATATACATATATATATATATATATATATATATATATATCTTGCTCTATCCTCTATTCTGGAGTACAGTGTCACAAGAATAGCTCATTGTAGCCTCTGTGCTCAACTGATCTTCCACCTCAGCTTCTTCAGTAGCTTGGACTACAGATGAGCACCACGATGCCTGGCTACTTTTGAAATTTTTTTAGTGGAGATGGAATCTCATTATGTTGTTCAGGCTGCTCTCAAACACTTGGGCTCAAGTGATCCTCCCCCATTCAGTCTCCCAAAGTGCTAGGATTACAGGTATTAGCCACAGTGCCTGGCCTAATAAATAGGATTTTAAATAAACTAATGAATAACTCAAGTTGGAGGTGAGCATCACCTTTGGAAAAAATTAGGCTATTGCAGTAAAATATGTGTACAAATAACCCCTTTACTCTCCACTCATCTGTCTTTGTTGCCATTAATTAAAAAAAAGGTGATTAAAAAATCTAAAATATAACCTCAGGAGAAATAATGTGATGTGTCCTCATACATCAACGAGATATATGTGAAACTTTCACAACAGTTAAGAAAATTAGATGAGATAAATAAAAGGGTATATGGCATAAAGAAAACAATAAATCCCAGTTTATTCTCAATATTAGAAGCTGTATCTACCAAGGGGATACATCTTAGAAAGATAATCAAAAGCACCTTTAGAATATAACAAGAGGGAAATACGCCATCCTTTAAGAGCAGCCTTTTGGCATGTTTATAGTGCTTAAGAAAAACACACAGTGAGACGGCACTATGCCATTAGGCCTCCAGTCCATAACACAGTGTGATTTTGTTCAAGGAACTCATCACAATCCTTTGCTTTGCAGTCCATTTATTTGAATAGATTTCAACTGAAATTAGTTTGGAAAATTTCCATAATCTCAGGATTTGTGGTTTGCTATACACTAAGTCTGTGGTACTATATA
>NW_012123376.1:5391096-5392656 GCF_000951035.1 Colobus angolensis palliatus | reverse complement strand
TTATAATTTATATAAAAGTATTATAAAGAATTATATATAAAAATTTCCAAATATCATACACACACACACACACACATACACACACACACACACAAAGTCTCATTCTGTTGCCCAAGCAGGAATGCAATGATGTAATCACAGCTTACTGCAGGCTTGGCCTCCCAGGCTCAAACAATTCTCCCATCTCAGCCTTCAGATTAGCTGGGATCATAGGCAAGCATCACCACCCTCAGCTAATATATATATTTTTTTATTTTTTGAAGAGACAGAGTTTCCCTATGTTGCTCAGGCTTATTTCTATATATTTTAGAGATGCAGTCTTGCTATGATGCACAGGCTAAAGTGCAGTGGCTATTCACAAGCACCACAACAGCCTCAGTGCCCTGAGTAGCTGGGACTACAGGCACACACCACTGTGCCTGGCTCAGAAAGTTTATATTTTTAACAATTTCCTAAGTTTCCAATAACATTAAAAGTACAAAAATCACTGATTTTGGAGAACTTTTTATTACCATTGTTTTACTATAAAAACCCGCACTATAGGAGACAAGTATTAGACTACCTCTTATGTATAAGACAGAAAATGAATTTTATATGGAAAATGCTGTAATGTGTAGACACGAGTTCCATCATTTTATTCAGTAATAGATTGTTTTGATAAAGATTTTCATCAACGTGTTTCATTTTCCTTATCTCCATGAAGAGTCATCCCCTTTTCATTCATAAGCAAATTCTTCTACACAGGTATGGCCTAATCTTGCTTTTGCTTCAATAAACATTTTGGACTCATCATTCCTTTCCTAGTGTTTATTACATTAAAATCACAGCTTTTTTCTCATAGCATATTAAACTCTCTTAAAATCAGTCTGACCATTTGTCTCACTATAGTTTCCCTTCTTTTATTATTCAAGCCTTTAGAATAAATGATCCACTTTCTCTTCACTCTACTATTATCTGGTTAATTGTTAAAACATTGGATTATTCCACATGGATTATTCTCCAGAACTGCTCTGGAAAAAGGCATCAAGCCCATCTTAGTTGTAAAACTCAACCCGATCAGACATAATGAGTTGTTGTGTGTGTGTGTGTGTGTGTGTGTGTGTGTGTGTGTGTTTGGAGACAGAGTCTCACTCTGTCACCCAAGCTGGAGTGCAGTGGTGAGGTCTTGGCTCACTGCAACCTATGCCTCCTGGGTTCAAGCAATTCTCCTGCCTTAGCCTCTTGAGTAGCTGGGATTACAGGCACGTGTCACCACGCCCACCTAATTTTTGTATTTTTAGTAGAGAAGGGATTTCACTGTGTTAGGCTGGTCTTGAACTCCTGACCTTACTATCCGCCTGCTTTGGCCTCCCAAAGTGCTGGCATAATGAGTTTTTATCATTTACTCAAAATTGCCACATTTTCCCCACTATTAGGAATTAAATGGATTCTTATACCTGAAATCTATGTGAAATCTCACCACTGTTTCCTCTCCTTAAACTCCCCTTCCCTTTTTTGGCTTTGCACAGGAAAGGAAAGGAGAGGAGAGGAGAGGAGAGGAGAGGAGAGGAGAGGAGAGGA
>NW_012123376.1:5379010-5390920 GCF_000951035.1 Colobus angolensis palliatus | reverse complement strand
AGGGAAGGGAAGAAAGGAAGGGAAGGGAAGGGAAGGGAAGAAATTTTTAATTGATCTGCTAAAATTATTTCCTCCAAAAAGTTTCCCCTTCCCCTTACAGACTTGGTACTATAGCACAATATAATTCTCTTGGCAAAGACTTTCCATGGTGGCAGTTGTTTGCTTAGATGTTAGTCTTTCCCATCATTGCCAGCTACTGTAGTGTAGGGTCCAGGTGTTTCTTGCTAGGAGGCATTCAATAAATATTGCTTGAAAGAATTAACTGCTTCCCCTAATGTCTTACTTTGATAGCAAGCTCCTTTGTATTGTAATTTTAAAACTTGTTTCCACTCTCCTCATTTTTCCTCTAGGGGTTCTCAAACACTATTCAATACTCTTCCTAATTGTGCTAATAGTTCAGTTTATAAAGCCTTCCATTCCAGTGTAGAAATCAGAGATTTCACTTTCCCCGCCTGACAGTACATACAGATGTTATCTTGCTATTTGGGCTCCACTAATTAGATACATTTAAGTGAAATTTAGATGTAACAATCAACAATGTGAAGAAATGGGCACCACATGGAATCCATTCTTCATATAAGACTTAGGGCAGCAATGCCAAGGATCTATTATCCAATTCCCATTGTAAGCAGTGTCCTCTGGACTGTTTGTGCCCAGTTGTGGAATTTCCACCGGAGAACCACCACAGTGTGTGGTGAGTACTATGCAGTTCCCAATTCTGAGACTAAAAATCTGGTCTTCTGGGAGATCCTTTGAGTTACCAGATGTCCTTAAATAAATTACTTTCCTGTTTAAACAAGTGGGTGTTCATTTGTGCAGCTATGAGCTCCGATAGATTTATCTCCTTATCTTGAGTTGTACCTTTCCAGCTGCTTTTGCAGAATCTTCTCCCTATACCTGGAACTTAATTATATTTGTTCATTTAGTCACTCAAGAAATATCAATTTAGTACCTATAAATTTCAGATACCAGGAACTCTTCAGAGGACTAAACAGAAACATTGCTTTCATGTGTTGATCATATTGTGGGCTGAGAGAGAAAATAATATTGCCTGTGTGATCATTGTACAGAGGAAAATATAGAGCACATGAGTACTCAGAAACTGGTGGCATAGGGAAGCTATTTAAGGTATGATATGCATGGAAGACTTCTCTTATTTGGGACATTTGATGAGAAACCTAAGGCTCCAAAATATTCTGTGACCTTCTGGAGGAGGCACACTGTAGACAGTGTAAACAGTAAGTAAAAATGCTCTGATGTGTCAGTGTGAGTCATGTGCTTAGAAAACACAACAGCCTAAGATAGGGAGGAACAGCCTGAAACAGCCCAAGCTTTGTTCCTGTCCATGCTAAGGAATGTACCATTTTGTGTCAGGAAGGAACTGCCCAGATCAGTCAAGGTTTTATTTCTCTCTCCCCTGGAAGCAGGATGTACTTGAAAGTTTTGCACAGCAAGTCATATGGCCCATAAGGCATATAACCCAGGTTGGGCGGGCTGCCTTTCAGAGTCCTTCAGCTGTAGTGTAAGTGGAGGCACATGCACTGTCTGTGCTAGTCAGCTTTCTTGAGCCTTGGGGGAAGGCTCACAAACTGTCTTACCTTTTCCCTTGCAGCCACGTGCACATAGTAAACTTGTCTCATACAACCTATGGCATGTAAGTGTGTTCTGTCTCGCCAGACTCAGGTATTAGCAACGTTGCAGAGGAGGATGGTGTAGGTGGAAGTGCTCGACTCCCATTCCTGGTAGTTCACCTAGTGATGATCTCTGTGCTTTATGCAGTGAGAGTATTTTCTTGCGACTGGTTATTAGTGAACCTGTTTTGGGAGGGCAGATAACACAGAGCCTCATAGGGCATTGTAAGTACTTACATTGCCCTATGAATGTGTTTGAAAGCCACCGGAGATTTTAAGCAGAGGAGTAATATCTGGATTATATTTAAAACTATCACTGACTACTCTATGATAAATAGATTGAGAGGGCATGTGTTGGGTAAAGATATTGTTTAGTAAATAGCTTTAGAAGAAAAGAGATCAGAACACTGAGCGTTAGGCTTTTCAGTCACAGAGAAAGAGAATGTAGAAAAGGAGACTGTACACGAGATAGGAGAAAACAAGAAAATAAGGTGTCACAGAAGTGAAGCCATATGAAGATAAAATTTCAAGGAAGGAGAAGTCAACTAGAGCAACTGACATGTCGAGAAGATGGGACAGAGAGGTAGGAATGTGGAAGTTATTGCTGGCATAAACTTTAAATTCTCTTATTTTACTAACTTGATTCTATTATTTTCTACTACTTGATAATGTCTACTTTACATGTCTTTTTCTGCTACCCATATTTGATAATTAGATGCTTCCAATTCAGATTGCTTTAGTGAAATGCAGACTCTTTCCCCAAATTGTACTGGATATTTCCACTTGAAGTTCAACATATTCCTCTCAAAAATCATCCTATGTACTCTCACCTAGATTCTATTACCTTAAGTGTCCTTTTCAGTTTGGAAGACAATTTAGAGTCAATGAAGCTGTTACAGGTAGTTAGGCATAAGCAGAGTAGGAGAGGGCTATCCTCCACCCGCTAGAAATGTCGGTTGATGGTTCAGCAATTATCGCATTGTTTCTCTAAAAATGATAATTTGGCAACCAGGGAGAGACCATCTTTTTTTTTTTTTTTTTTTTTTGAGACGGAGTCTCGATCTTGTCACCTAGACTGGAGTGCAATGGCGCAATCTCAGCTCACCGCAACCTCCACCTCCTGGGTTCAAGTGATTCTCTTGTCTGAGCCTCCTGAGCAGCTGGAATTACAGGCATGCACCACCTTGCCCCGCTAATTTTGCATTTTGAGTAGAGATGGGGTTTCTCCATGTTGGTCAGGCTGGTCTTGAACTCCCAACCTCAGGTGATCCGCCCGCCTCGGCCTCCCAGAGTGCTGGGATTACAGACATGAGACACCCTGCCCGGCCGAGATACGATCTCCTGATGGTCCACACCTGTTAATATTAAAAGTGTTCATTGAATGCAAGCCCCAGGCAGCAGCAGCTTCTTGGGCATGAGTGTTAAGAGACAAATAGTGAAGTATGACGTTCTTGGGCACACGGCACCGGAAAATGGAAAAAGGCCTCAGATGGGCATGCGTATAACTTTCTTAGGACACTGCGCATGCTCAATCTGAAGGATAAGGAAAGAGCTGCTTATGAGGAAAGCCCACGCTAAGGGAGGAATCATGGGAAAGAGGGGAGCCTTTCCCATGATTCCAGAATCAGGTTACAGGGGCTCCTTTTTCTCTCTTTGACCTTTACGTGCCCACTTAGATCTCTTCCAAGAGTTCTTTCCTTTCTTTCCTATTCTAAAGCGTTTTTAATAAACTTCCACTCCTGCTCTGAAACTTGCCACTCCTGCTCTGAAACTTGCCTTGGTCTCTTTTTCTACTTGATGACCCTCAGTCGAATTCTTTCTTCTGAGGAGGCAAGGACTCATGTTGCTACGGACCCATACAGATGGGCAGACAGTAACAGGGTAACTCAGATCTCTGCCACAAGTAACAAAACTACCATGATATCTAAGTCATATTAACTTTAGATCTTAAAAATCTGTCAATTTTTTTTTAACACTCCATAATTCATGACCTTGTCATCTCTTGCTTGGGTTATTAATATAGCCATATTTTCCATATCCATATTTCAGTCTTAAGCTTCATTTCTTTTTTCATATTTTCAAATCTCTTATCATATTAATTATTCTAAATAGAAAATTTGTTTTATGATATCCCTGTTCACAATCATTTATTGGCTTCCCATTATATCAGGATGAAAATTAACATGACTGGGCCTAGTATTCTTAATCTGCTCTTGCCCATTGCTTAAGTTTAATCTTCTGCCTCTGTATGCCTGAAACTTTGTTTCTTGAACTCTCATCTACTTCCATTTCCCTGAAAAGAAGCATGCCTTCTCTCATTTTCATTGCTTTTCCTCATTCATCTTTCTCTAACTGGACTATTTTTATGTATTTCCCCAAATGGCACTGGGGCAATATACTGATTCTCTTAATATGTTTGAAAGTATAATAAATTGAGACAAATCTTAACTAATTTGTAAAACATCAGACTAAATTTTGGCTAACATATTGGGCTATAACAGTGGTTCCAACGTGCAGGCCCTTAAATGTGCCATTTCTCTGCATGATTGAACGTTGAACAAAAGGTGTTTATGTTGCCTTTATTCATTTCACAGGAAGGATTTAATTGATTTTAATTCTCTGTGGGAAACACAATTTAGCTTACTAAATCCCTAGTTCTGAAAACAACAAAGACAATGGGAAATGGATTTGTATATGCAGAACATAAAAATTTTAGTCTTTCAATCATGTGGTAGTACATAAATATATGTGCCTTTATATGAAAATTATTATAGCATAACTCTCAGAATCTTAGCGGTTTATTTCATAGAAAACACATACTAGTAAATTCCTCTTGAATATCACAAAGAAAGTATTGTTTAACAGTCTTCGTGGTAAGTCAACATTTAGAAATACAATTGAGCAGAAAAGTACTACATAGATTTTTTTCACAGTGCCCTTTAATCCTGAGAATATAAACACTGAGTAACAGAAATTATTTTACATAATTGAGATATGAAAATGCTCAAAAATTGTATGAACTCTTGACAGGTCACCTAATTTAGGAATCAAAGTATATTATTATAGGTAATTATCTCAAATAGTTATGATTCCAAAAATATGCATCAGGCAAATTTTGCACATTTGATAAGCAACCTTTTTCATAGAATTATTATGCTTTAGCATAAGTGTAAACATTAACATTTGGAAAAACATAGCATATAGTAAAATCCCAGTTTGTATTTTTTTGCTAAGTACACCAAGTATTAAAAGCAAAGTGGCAGCTGCTTTTTCAGGAAAGTAAGTTTGCAAAATTATTTTTTTTAATAAGATAATGAAATTGCTTTAGAAAGCAGTTTTCTCCATATGTCTCTAAAAATTAGCTTTGATAGATATCAATGTACTGATTTCATATGACACCTGTGATCTATGAATGTTATGTTTTTGTAAAATTTTGATAGGTTTTATAAAAATTGCCAAATGAAAATATCAAATTGCTTAAAAATGACATACATATTAACTAATTTGATAAATTTTATGTAGGAGCCATGTGTCTTCTTCAGAACTGTGGATTGACTGTCTTCATATATCCCTTGATGTGCCAGAAATTTAATTTTAGGCCTGGCACGGTGGCTCACGCCTGTAATCCCAGCACTTTGGGAGGCTGAGGCGGGCGGATCACAAGGTCAGAAGATCGAGACCATTCTGGCTAACACGGTGAAACCGCGTCTCTACTAAAAATACAAAAAAAAATTAAGCAGGGTGCGGTGGTGGGCGCCTGTGGTCCCAGCTATTCGGGAAGCTGAGGCAGGAGAATGGCATGAACCCCGGAGGCGGAGCTTGCAGTGAGCCGAGATCCCGCCACTGCACTCCAGCCTGGGTGACAGAGAGAGACTCTGTCTCAAAAAAACAAAAAAAAAATAATTTTAGTGTTTTGAAAGATTAAGAAAATGTGGCACATATACACCATGGAATACTATGCAGCCATAAAAAAGGATGAGTTTGAGTCCTTTGTAGGGACATGAATGCAGCTGGAAACCATCATTCTCAGCAAACTATCAAGAACAGAAAACCAAACACCGCATGTTCTCACTCATAGGTGGGAACTGAACAATGAGATCACTTGGACTGGGGAAGGGGAACATCACACACTGGGGCCTATCACGGGGAGGGGGGAGGGGGGAGGGATTGCATTGGGAGTTATACCTGATGTAAATGACGAGTTGATGGGTGCTGACGAGTTGATGGGTGTAGCACACCAACACGGCACAAGTATATATATATATAACAAACCTGCACATTATGCACATGTACCCTAGAACTTAAAGTATAATAATAATAAAAAAAAATCTTCCCCTATACAATATGTTGTAAATGGATCCTGGCATTAATGCCATGGTAAAGGTAGACCTAGTGCTTTGGAAAATTATTTTTCACATTCAAGCCCTCTTTCATTGGATACTTTGAATATAATTTGTTCATTTTATTTGTTTCATAAATATCTGGAAGTTTTTCTGTCTTATAATTATGGTGACTTTAGAAATACAGATGCTGAAATAAAAGTCATACATTAAAAAAAAAAAGAAAAATTTAGCATCTTTGTAAGCATGATAAAGGAGTGATAAACACAACTTCAGAATTGTCTTATTTTCAACTTTAATGGTTTTATTGAGATGTGGTTTTATTCATATAGCCTATAATTCATCTATTGAAGTGTACAATGTCTTACCTATAGTCACAAGGTTGTGCAATCATCATCACAGTCTAATTTTAGAACACTGTCATATCTCCAAAAGGAATCTTATAAACATTAGTAAGTAGTCACTCTCCATCCTGCTTCCACCTCCCAGCAGCTACTAATTTACATCCTGACTTTATGTATTTGCCTATTTGATGTTTCAAATAAATGGAATTATGCCATATGTTTCCTTTTGTATCTGACTTCTGTCATTTAGCTTAAGGCTTTTGTTAATCCATGTTTTTGCAAATATTGGTAGGATACTCCTTTTTTATATTTAAATGATATTTCATTGTATGGACATACAACATTTGTTTACTTATTAATTAATGAACATTTGAGTTATGACACTTTGGGCCATTATAATTTATGCTGCCATAAACACTTATATACAGGTTTTGTGTGGACACATGTAAATGTCTCTTGATCATATAGTTAGAAGTGAAATTGCTGGGTAATATGATACCTCTGTGTTTAACCATTTGGGAACCTGTCAGACTGTTTTCCAAAGTTACTGTACCACTTCACATTCCCACCAGAAAAGGGTGAGGATTGCCTATACTTATTATAAATTGTCTTTTTTTCTTATAGCAATTCTAGTGCTTGGGTAGTGGTATGTCATTTTAGTTTTGATTTGAATTTACCTGATGAGCAATGCAGTTGAGCAACTTAATTTCTACAAATTCACGAATTCATCAAATCTCCTTCTGTTATTGATTTATTTGGCTTTCACTGTTGACTATGATGTCTCTGGGTGTGAATGTCCTTGAGTTTATTCTACTTGGAGATTCTATTACCTGTTTTTTTTTGTTGTTGTTTGTTTGCTTGATTTTTCTGTGCATGGGTTACACTTTGTTTCTTTATATGTCCTCAGTTTTTCTTGCTGCTAAAAATTGGATATATTAGATAAAATATTGCAATAATACTGAATAATGATGTCTTCCTGGAAGTTGTTGTTTATGTTCTTTGCTTGGTCATCTATTTGTCTGGAGGCTTGGCTATACAAATTCTGTAATGTACATCCCCTGCAGTGTTCCGCCTCTCATGTACTTGCTCTGTTTCCTTTTCTCTCCCTCTATCATTTATTCTAGCTACCTAGAAATTGCCCCTGGGTTGACATAAGCATTTACTGGTCAAAAGTTGTTGTTAAGCTACTTTACCTCATTAGATTTTTACTCTTCACTAGTGGATGTTTGTGTGGCTTGAGGGCCGCACAAACAGCTCTGGTAGTTGCTGATTTTTGCCCCACATTTCCCTATAAATAGAGGTTTGGATGTTTGCTCTATGATCACTTCTAAACTTGCAAAGTCTTGCGCATGCACACAGTCTTCCAGACTGCAGGGGATAGGTATAATTTCACTTTTATTCTCACTTAATAGAATTCCTCCTGCTGATAGCAGCAGAAGGAAGATAAATCACCAGGCAGAAAGGGGCAGGTGCCCAGTGAAACCCAACTTTCAAGCCAAAGACATTCTGAAGTCTGAAAACTGGGCTGCTAGTTCTGGTTGCAGTCTGTGACCCAGAGTAAGAACTTACTTGATGCCTTTTAGCCAACTGAATGGTGCTTTTTCCAGGTCTGCCCATGGACCAATCAGCGTGCACACCACCATTCTGAACCCATAGAAACGCCAGACTCAGTGACACTTAGGGACTTTCTGGCTTCACCCTGGGGTAGGGGCAACCCATCTTGGGTCCCCTCTCCTGTCGAGAGCTGTTCCCTGTTGAGAGCTGTTCTGTGGCTCAGTAAGACTCTTCTCTACTTTGCTCACTCTCCAGTTGTCATGTAACACCATTCTTCTTGGATGCAGGATAAGAACCCGGAACCATAGGTGCGAACACAGCTGTAACACTGTAGCCCTTCCACATGACAGGAAGCAGTGGTAAGGCTGGGAAAGCACAGAAGCCATGAGCCTGAGTGGGGCAGTGGGACCAAATGAGCTGTAAGGCAAACCAGCTAAAACACGTTCCTGGCCTGCCTGCCTGGCTGCTGGCCGTGACACGCTCTTATTTGCCAGACTTGGAGAGAAGAGCTGTGACCCTTCTGGGCGCCCAGATCTTGGGATTCCCTGAGCCAGAGATATGAAACGGTGTAACGCCTCTTGGGGCTCCACGGTTGCTGGTCTCTCTGACTCTTTGGACACCACTGCGTTCCCCTAGTCCAGACAGAGGCACCCAAGGCAGAAGACACTGGAGGCACAGTTGGTCCAGCTACAGTCTTGCTTGGAGCTTATGCCTGTGCCAGTGCCTGGAGCTGCCCATCCCACTGCAGAAGACAGTGCGTCTGGCTTCGCGTAGTGGCCGGACCCTGTGCTCCCTCGCTTACACATCCCTCATCACTCCATGCCGGGCTCACCCGCGGGGAAGTGTGGGATCTGGGCTGGTAGCAAAAACGAAGCACAGCCTACCAGGCTGAGTGAGGGGAGCCAGCCCAGCTGTCCTGAGCAAAACTCAAACAGAGGTGCCAGTGGCCAAAGAGGCTTCCAGCTGGTGAAGCGGCACTGAAACAGTCCTATGTAGCTAGGTTACTGCAGCTTATTTTTTACTCAGTGTTTGGTCAAAGGTTGCATTTAAGTGCCTTGTATTACTAGATTTCCACCTTATGTTGATGGGTCTGTGTACAGCTTCGTGAATGCTTTCAACACTGTCCCATGTCCTTCTCTACTTACTCCTGAGTGGGTGCAACCTAGAGCATGTGAATGGTCTTTCTGAAACACAGAGTCAGTCTGGTTCTCAAGAAGGCTCTTTTCGGCTGTCTTTTTTTCCTGGTTCTATTAAATATCTGACTGTTTTGCCATTTTGCACGTATGTTGGAGCTACTAGCCTCCTCTTAAACACTCTCCACCAAGATCTTAATCATTTTTGACAATTCTTTTGGCATATGGTTTTCCATACTCTGTTACAAATACCCCAGTCTCCATGGGCAAAACTACTAACTTTTCTATTGTTCATTTCGTTTGATTTGTAAATTGAGACTTGGGAACATTGAAATTAAAGACAATAATGATTTCTAAGTAGAAAATAATCCCTTTACTACCAGAAACCTTTCCCCAAATACATGTTCTGGAGCACATGTAAGGAAAGTTCCCTAGTACAGACTAACCAGTAAGGATTGTCTTATATTAATAATTAAAGATAATTATTTAACATTATAGATTCAAATTTATTTAATCCTGGTTCACTTACACAAGTGTTGCTTCAGAAACATTGGACTTTAATTATCAGTTTTCTAATGTTTCTCATTTGAATTTGAAACTGACCCAATAGTCTCATAGATTGGTCTTTTGAATAAACATAGAAATTGACCTTTCTGTTCTTAAAGTTTGAAATTTATATTTGTTTTATCTGAGTTCCTTCCTCAAGACAGAACCTTCAGTTCTCTTAAAAAAAAAAAAAAAGTATCAAAGAATTGAAACTCACCAGATCACCACATCCAGATAATGAGACTTTAGACCCCTCATTCATCATGATTGCTTCTTTGTCCCTTCGTAATTCCTGTTTTCTTATAGTGTTGCATTTCTCCCCTGCTATATAAACCCCTGGTTTTAGTGGTTCAGGGAGATGGATTAGAGATTGTAATCCCATCTCTTCAGCTGCAGCACCCGATTAAGGCCTTCTTACTTAGCAATACTTGGTTGAATTTCTGTGTGGTGAGCAGCAGGGCCTAGACTAAACCCCTAGTGTTTTGATAGCAAATTGAATTGTTATATAGTAAATTATCCATTAGAAATTAATATTCTTAACACACATTTCTTTGGGATGAAGTTTTATCAGATTTCTTTAATTCAAACTTTATAAACATTTTTTCAGCTAAAAAATCCACAAATTACAAAGTGTTCAAATAGGTGACACTCTTCAGAAGAGATAAACATGCTCATTGGTATATATCTTAATAAATAATTAGAGATTGATCCTTGGAATATTATACTTATATGTATTTCTCCCATTTAATCTATTAGCAAATTCTGTCCGCACAGAATATGGCTCAAATCAATTTACTTTCCTTCATCCCAATTGCCACCACCTAATTCTAAGCCAATTTCAGTTCTATCCTTGAAACTAGAGTCTCTTTCCACCCTTACTTAGCACCAACAAAACTTTCACTCAGTAGTCAGAGGGAACTTTTAAAAATAAAAATATAATGCAAAGAAATTGAAATCAATATATCACAGTGATAGCTGCATGTCCATGGCCACTGCAGCATTATTTACAAGAGTCCAAATATGAAATCAAAATGCATGCTCAACAACAGACAAATGGATAAAGAAAATGTGCTTTATAAACCTGATGGAATGTTATTCAGCCTTTAAAAAGAAAGAAATTATGTTATTTTTGACAACGTGGATGAATCTGGAGAACATTAAGTGAAATAAGTCAGACATAGAAAGACAAATACCACATGATCTTACTTACATATGGAGCCTTAAACAATCAAACTCATAGAAGTAGAGTAAAATGTTGGTTATGAGAGGGTGGAGGCAGGAGAAGAAATGGGAAAATATCAAAAGGTATAAAGTTTCAGTTAGTCAGGAAGAATACGTTTTTAAGATCTATTGCACAACATGGTTGACTATATTAACGATGCATTGTATATTCAAAATTGCTAAGAGATTAAATATCAAATATCTCACCACAAAAAAATAACTGAAATGATGTATATGCTAATTAGATTTATTTAATCATTCCAGGTTGTATCACATTGTATACCATAAATACATGCAATTATTCTATGTCAATTAAATGTAATAAAACAAAATAAAAATGTTTTCTTTGTTATTTTTCTATTGAGTGTTTTGTATTGTTTTCCTTTATTTTACTAATGTGTTCAATAGTCATATGATAAAATTTAAGTCAGGTCTCATCAGATAAAGAAACATTTTTAGGTAGATTAATTATCTAAATTTATACATGAAAACATGTATTTAAAAGTATAAAATAGAGAAACATATACAAATATAGATACAGAAATGTATTACATGTATTTAGATATACACACACACACAAATATATACATTCAATTCTGTATTTTGTTACGTCGCATGTTTAGGAAGTAACAACTTTCTAGTACTAAAACATTTTTGTCATAAGCAACTAGAACTTCATATTATCAAAACATGTAATGTTTCCTCTTGGTCCACCCCCACTCCCAATGTTATTGCCTTACCTACAGATAATTATATTATGTGTACATATTTATATAAATGTTTTTTGTGCATTGAATATATTGTTTTACAATTTATTGTTTAGCCCTCAACGATTTGATTTTATTTTTTATAAAAGTTTACATAACTACCTTATCTCTTATAATTGATAATTTAATCCCCATATTAATGGCTACTTTATCATTATGTTTTCTATTTCATGCAATAATAAAATGACGTATGTCAGATAGATTGCAAATTGCTTAATGCATTGTCTGATCTTCTTATTCTTAAGTAAGAGAACTTCATTTTTTTGGGGTAGCAATTGATCCAAGTAAAAGACAAAATTTTATACTTTGCTGCTAGTTTGGACCATTTAACTAAAAACTGGTAAATAAATATGCCAATTTTATAGTACTTCCAG
>NW_012123376.1:5374392-5374799 GCF_000951035.1 Colobus angolensis palliatus | reverse complement strand
GGAGTCTACAGAGACAGGCAGGTTTCCTTGAGCTGCTGTGAGCTCTACCCAGTTGGAGCTTCCCAGCGGCTTTGTTTACCTACTTAAGCCTCTGCAATGGCGGGCACCCCTCCCCCAGCCTCGCTGCTGTCTTGCGGTTGTATGGCAGACTGCTGTGTTAGCAATGAGGGAGGCTCCGTGGGAGTGGGACCCTCCTGTCCAGGAGTGGGATATATTCTCCTGGTGTGCCCGCTGGCTTAAAGCGCAATATTGGGGTGGGAGTTACCCGATTTTCCAGGTGTTGTGTGTCTCAGTTCCCCTGGCTAGGAAAAGGGATTACCTTCCCCCTTGCATTTCCCAGGTGAGGGGATGCCTCACCCTGCTTCAGCTCTCACTGGTCGGGCTGCAGCAGCTGACCAGCACCAATT
>NW_012123376.1:5366757-5369962 GCF_000951035.1 Colobus angolensis palliatus | reverse complement strand
CAGGATGGTCTCGATCTCCTGACCTCGTGATCCGCCCGTCTCGGCCTCCCAAAGTTCTGGGATTACAGGCTTGAGCCACCGCGCCCGGCGATAGACAAATTTTCTAGGGTTGATATAGCAAATTACCACAAACTTGGTGGCTTGAAACAAAAAATAATATTTATCTCATAGTTATGGAAGCTAGCAGTTTAAAATAAAAGTGTTAGGGTGAGTACTTGATGGAGACATTGAGGGAGTATCTGTTCCACGTTTCTCTTGTGATTTCTGGTAGCTACTGGCAATCCATGGCATTTATTGGCTTGTAGCTGAAATCATACCACTCTACTTCCATTATCACATAAACTTTTTTTCCTTGTGTTTCTCTCTGTCTTCATATGGGCTTCTTAAAAAGATGCCATCATTAGACTTAAGACTCACTTTAATCCAGTGTGACCGCATCTTAACAAATAACAACTGCCAGAAATCCTCTATTTCCAAATAAGAGTATTTTCTGAGATTTCCTATGATCATGAATTTTGGAAAGATGCTGCTAAGTACAGTAAAGATAGATGATAGATAGCAGGGCCACAGATTTAATAGTAATAGTTTACTGAAATACTATTACTCTGCTGCAAAGAGGCAATTTAGGGTGTTGTTTTTCTATCCAAGCTCATTATTTCAGATGGCCTCAATTTTCAGAGAGGTGCAGATGGGAAATGCACAGATAAAGGAAATGTAAAATACTTTAATCTTAAATAATCTGTTTACATAAGCTCTTTGCCTATGGTTGCTTGCATTTGGGACTGGAAGCGAATAAATCAGAAGTCTACTATATGCACATACCTGTCTTGAAAAAGTAGCCAGTGGCAGTTATATCCCTAAAGAAAGTCTAGGTCCCTAAAACTACACCACCAGAAAGCAGTCTAACATAATTGAGCAATCACCAAGAAGGAGAAAGTCTTCATTACTCATCTCACTGATGGCAATGGAGGACAAGGGAAACACATTTAGAGAAGACACAGATACAGAACATGGAGGTGTATGAAGAAAGCTGGGTTTATCCTGGCATACAAACTTCCCAAGGAGCAGAGCTGTAGATATTTATTCCATTTGTTATTTCCAGATCATGGCATTTTGAAATAGAGGTGCATACCTGCAGGGGACAGTGAGGCTCCAATTCCAAAGATAACTTCTGTTTGTCTACTACTTGAGCAGACTTATTCAAAATATAAAACAAGGCAACAAGCAATAATGTCATGCACGGTTGATGGATGCATTTTAGTGGGTTTCTTGTATCAGATTAAGGAGGGAAGATATTCAGTGTTACACAAGTCCCCTCATAAGCATAAAACATCTCTAGCTTCCAAAATAGCTAATAATCACAAGCATGGTTATTTTCTATGTTAATGATGATGTCCTTAGTGTTATCTATTTACTCAATAAACACACACATGTTTAAACCCTGTGAAAGTAGCTGTTAAAAATAAAGATTGCCATTTTCCATGTGAATAATCATGACCTTAGAGTTTTATATATACCCCATTATTTCTGATAATTTTACATCCTAATGTTTAGAGTTATTAAACTGTGACAGATTATTTGGGGCTAGAATACTACATGCTATGAACTACATAACAGGTGAGTCCTGCCAGGGCTAATAACAGGAAGTTCTGGTGTCATCGGCTACTATTTCTCTTGGAAAAAAAAAGAAAAAACTGATTATTTATATTGCCCATCAATGCTCACTGTTTTATCTTATACTTATTATAAGCAAGTATTAAATATAATATTCTGAATCACATTTATTTTATTCTCAATAGGCTTTTTTAATTAAAAGTATATAAGGGATTATGGCAAGAAAAACCTAGAAATAACTTAAAAAACTATGTGACAAATATATAACACTTTGTACAGAGTGTACAATTTACAGTGTATAACTGCATTATAACACTTAGAGTGTATAACTGTATTAACAACTCGATGATGATTATGTATGTTTTTCTCAAAATGTAACTTTGAAGCAGAATGTACTACATTTTAGTAAAACACCGAGAAAAAATAGGCTAGAATATATAATTTTGATAAATTCTAAAAACATTAATTTCTTAAATAATGGATATGTTATTGTTATGAAATATATAAAATAACTAGTTTGTTAAGATTTTATATTACATGTGCAGAATGAAAGGTTAGATATAGTTGCTTTATAGAGGTCACCATAACAACCACAATGGAAATAGAAACTTACTCACAAATAAGTACTGAGGAGGTCAGGACTGCAGCATGTATCATAGAAGAAAGGTATAAATATATTAAGTTTTATATAAAGAAAAAGGAAAATAAGGAATGTATTGATCAAAGAGGTTATGAAAAGCTTTTTTTTTAAGAGTTGTCCATGGTCACCTTTCAGTCCCATCTTGTGGAACTGGTTACCTATAATCCACCAAGGACAGCTTCAATTACATTAAAATAAAAGTACAAAAAATTTACGAAAGTTTTCATATAAACTTAAGTAGATTATAGAAAAATATTTTCTCACTTTATCTCCTACATTATTAAAGGAAACCTATATTAATAAGTTAATATAGGCCTATATTGATAAATTTGAAGTCTTCAGAAAACTTTAAGGAATACAAACATTATTTATGAACATTAAAGATCAAAGTACATTTACATGCTGATTTAGAAATGAGCCTCCTGGCTGGGCATGGTGGCTCACGCCTGTAACCTCAACACTTTGGAAGGCCAAGTCAAGTAGATTGCTTGAGGACAGGAGTTCAAGACTAGACTGGGAAAACTGGTGAAACCCTTTGTTTACAAAAAATACAAAAATTAACCGGGTATGGTGATGTGTGCCTATAGCTACTCGGGAGGCTAAGGTGGGAGGATGGCTTGGGCCTGCGAGACAGAGGTTGCAATGTGCGGAGATGGTGCCACTGCACTGTAACCTGGGTGACAGAGTGAGACTTTGTCTCAAAAAAGAAAAGAAACATGAGCCTCCTTCAAATGCACCAAGTTCATTCACCTGAAGTTCCCTTAGAATTGTAAAAGAATTACTATAACATTGAGAGGCTACAATCTGCTAGCAACTCTCACTCTCAGCGCCTCCTCGGCCTCTGCTACACTCTGGGGGCGCTTGAGGAGCCCTTCAGCTCGCCATGGCACCATGGGAGCCCCTCTATGGGCTGGCAGAGGCCAGAGCCACCTCCCTCTGCTTGCGGGGGGG
>NW_012123376.1:5251359-5366057 GCF_000951035.1 Colobus angolensis palliatus | reverse complement strand
ACTCTGTGTCTAGCTCAAGGTTTGTAAATACACCAATGGGTACTCTATCTAGCTAACTCTGTGTCTAGCTAACCTAGTGGGGACTTGGAGAACTTTTCTGTCTAGCACTGTGTCTAGCTCAAGGGTTGTAAATGCACCAATCAGCACTCTGTCGAAATGGACCAATCAGCTCTCTGTAAAATAGAGCAATCAGCTCTCTGTAAAATGAACCAATCAGCAGGATGTGGGTGGGGTCTGATAAGGGAATAAAAGCAGGCTGCCAGAACCAGCAGTGGCAACGTGCTGCGGTTGCCTTCCCCAAGGTGGAGGTCTTGTTCTTTTATTCTTTGCAATAAATTTTGCTGCTGCTGAGTGTTTGGGTCGAGGCTGCCTCTATGAGGTGTAACACTCACCAGGAAGGTCTGCAACTACACTCCTGAAGTCAAGGAGACCACAAACCCACCGGGAAAAATGAACAACTCCAGACGTGCTGCCTCTAAGGTGTAACACCCACCATGAAGGTCTGCAGCTTCACTCCTGACAGCAAAACCATGAACCCACTGGAAGGAAGAAGTTCCAGACACATCTGAATGTCTGAGGGAACAAACTCCTGACATACCATCTTAAGGTCTGCGGCTTCATTCTTGAAATCTGTGAGGCCAAGCACCTACCAATTCTGGACACAACATCACTCAATAAATTTCCCCAGATTTTATATCCTGATACTATTTCTGTGGACACTAATATAAATAAGTTATTCTTAAAGAGTGAGCGTTCACTTCTTGTTTCCAGATTCTGAAACAGTAAGAACAAAACTAAATCTTGAATGTGACAAGGAATGCAAAATAAAGTACCTGCCTTTTAATAACAGAAAGTTCTGAAAGTATAGGAAACAAGTTTTTGTTGTTGTTGTTCTGTTTTTTGTTTTTTGTTTTATTTTGTTTTTTGCGACAGTCTTGTTCTGTTCATCAGGCAGGAGTGCGATGATGCCGGGTCACACTGCAATCACCTTCTCCCAGGTTCAAGCGAATCTCCCCCCCTCAGCCTCCCGAGTAGCTGGGATTAGAGGCATGCACCACCAAGCTTGGTTAATTTTTGTATTTTTAGTAAAGACGGATTTTTGCCATGTTGGCCAGGCTGGTCTGCAACTGCTGACTCCAGGTAATCCGCCCACCTCCGCCTCCTAAAGTCCTGGGATTATAGGCTTGAGCCACCGTGCCTGACCTATTTTTTTTTTTCTTAAATTGAAAACAAAGAAAACTGAATTATCATAGTTTTATGAATTAAGTTGGTACTCATATTTCTCAACTGTATTTTCAGTTTTTGAATACCATCTATAAATATAAATTAGGTAATGTTATTATAGTAAGTTGTAGTGTATCTATATGAGACCTGCAGTGTTTAGGATCATAAACTCTAAGCAAATTTTTTAAAACTTTTATTGTATCACTAATTTTGTAATTACAAAAGCAGTAATTATAGAGTATACAAATAGAATATATACCGCATATATACTGTAGTTAATTTAATATTATTTAACTAATAGTTAACTTACATATTTAATATGTATCATTAAAAGTTACCTGAAAATAATTTGCATCTTAAAATAATTCAGTAGATCTTGATCTTACAGTAACTTGAAAGAATTTGTATCAAACAATACACTTCAGTAAATATTTCAAAAGTCCTGCGATCTTGTAGTGAAAAATTATTCAAGGTAATGAATATATATCTTTTTCACCCAAATGTGCAGAGTCATTCAATATGAACACGTGAATAACAGCATTTGAAAAATATAAGGATATGCGAAGCTGTTACATATGTAGATGATACTTCGTAGTCTCGTGTAGTGTATTTCAGAGAGTTCCTAATATATTTAAAACTTTAATTTTATGATTCTGAAAAGAAAAATGAAATCAATTTTTAAAACCAATTAAGTGAAGTTCATTCAGTTTTATTTTGTCGAAAACTATAGTTTCTAATGATTTTGAATTGTTCTGAGTAACTTTTAAAAAAAACAGTTATGGCCGGGCGCGGTGGCTCAAGCCTACAATCCCAGCACTTTGGGGGGCCGAGACGGGCGGATCACGAGGTCAGGAGATCGAGACCATCCTGGCTAACATGGTGAAACCCCGTCTCTACTAAAAAATACAAAAAACTAGCCAGGCGCGGTAGCGGGTGCCTGTAGTCCCAGCTACTCGGGAGGCTGAGGCAGGAGAATGGCGCAAACCAGGAAGGCGGAGCTTGCAGTGAGCTGAGATCCGGCCACTGCACTCCGGTCTGGGGGACGGAGAGAGACTCCGCCTCCAAAAAAAATAAAATAAAATAAAAAAATAAAAAAACAGTTATTAACACAGGTATGTCCATATATGATGTAAATAATATGGACATGTGTATTTTCACAGATATATTATCTCATTGAAAATTTATATATAGGCATAACACTGATTTATTGTTCGTCTTAAAATTTAAAAATTCTCTTTGCTTTTTTCTTATAAGTTTTAAATATATTGTGCCTACAAAATGTCTTATTTATAAACTAATGGCATAATTATAAAAAAAAACTGTTGACTCATTATCCAACTTAAGTGCTAGAAAACCAAGAATACTTTCCATCTACCCCTATGCTCCTACTTTATGTTAAAGTATGTTATGTTAAAGTAGGAGCATATTTCCTCTCGCCTCCCCGACAAGTAAGCTTTATTTTAAAATTCATTGTATCAGTCAGCTTTCCTTGAGTAAGAAATCAACACAACATTTAAATGGCAAATATTAAGCATTTATTTCTTACTCATAATTCTGTGAAGGGGATGGTGTGGCTCTGATTTAATCTAAAACCTAGGTCTCTCCCATACTTGTCATTTCTAGGGCTTTTGGAAAATGTCAGAAGGAAAAAATGCAAAATAGCACACTGGCATTCCTGCCCACAATCCTATTGGCCAAAAAAGGTTTGTGGCCAAAGCCAATGTCACAGGCATATGCCATGGAGATAGTGTTTGAGGGGAGGTGAATATTTGTTGAACAATAAACTAATCTATTACAACTGTGCTTATCATTTATTTTGATTTTCTTTTTCCAAATTGTGAGCACTTACTTATGGTATTAAATTTCAAAAGGAAAGAAGAGAAAACCTCACAGTTTTTTTGGTATGTTAAGCCAGAGGAGTCAGCTGTACCTTTCTAATTATTAATTTATTTAGTATTTATTAAGTAGCACACAATATGTTCCAGGTATACGTCCATTTTTCTCCTCCCAAGAAGTTTCATAATTTAAGATTTCATTTTATTGCTTTCAGATTTCCATTCTGAATATAAAATACTTAAAGGAAATTACTATTTCTATGTGCTATAGCTGGTTGAAATTTGTATGTTTACTTGATAACAACAGTCATGAACATGTTAAAATATACAGTCAGCAAAGATGATGTTCTGTGAATTGTAACACATTTAAAATATTTCAATGAAATTAAGCTTGCAATAATTTGCAAAGAAAAACTCCATTAAAATGACTGAACTAATTTGTCAGTAGAAGGTTTGTCTCCCCAAGAGAGCTTTCAAACATCAGCAATATAATTTTTTTACCAATTTATTTTTTAAAATGAAGTTTCAAGAGGGTAGACTTTTTCTTACTTTGTGCTGTTTAAAATGGAATACATTTTGTTTTGTTTTGTTTTGAGAAAAGCATGAGAGTAAGCAGGGCTCCTCTTTTTGTACAGAATTTTAAGTTTTCAGTAAACTTCTAGAGATAAATTTCTCATGGTATTAGATATCTTAACAATGTGTCCAAATTTAGACATTTTTACTAATTATACAATAAGATCTGAGAAATCTAATTCTAACTGCTCTTTGTCTTTGTCTAATAAAGAATACTCAACAAGGTTTATAAAGAATCACCTATGTGTTATGGTGTATCAGTTCCATATCTAATAGAAAAGGATTTTTAAATTCCACACTGACATGCCATGAAACAATTTTAAGCATGTTTCTTTTATCAGCCTAGATCTCACAATAATCTATGTAACTTATTTGAAAAACATAGACCAGTTAGTCTCCCTGACATTATCATTATAAACATCTAAAATAGAAAATGAAGTGAGAAACTTGAGTTTTTGCAAATCATAAAGCATATCATTAAACATATACCTTTAATTTATGACTGTCTAAGAAAGGACAATGATAGGACCAGAGGCATAATGGCATAATGCACACATCTTTTTTATCCATGTAACTTTCAAAGCCTCTTTTGGGATGCTACTGTCACAAAATCTTTGATATAAAGACAGGGAAAACAAAACTGGCTTAATAACCTCTATAATATTTAGGTTATATCACTAGTCCTTGTTGGCAATATTTGGTATTGGGCAACACTTTCAGTTAAGCATTTAGTTAGGAGTCTTTTAAATCTCTCTCCACTCCATTCCCTGACCATTGGGCCAGAGAAGCAAAACTTTAACACCCTAATAAAAGAAAGAGGACGGATGAGACAGAAAGAAGAGAGAAAGTATTCCCAAAGCCTAGCTAACAAAAATGTGCTATAGCACTTACGATATTATTAATGAAAGAGATTTTTTAAATCAACAATGGTGAGAAAATAAACATATGAAGTTGGAATCATCTTTGCGATTCTTATAAAACACATGTTCATTGTTTAGGTTGTGGATGATAGATCCAGAACAAATAAATTTCATTGTTACACATTGCCATTGGAATATTCAATGTTTTTCTAAGATGAAATTAAAACTTCCAATTATAAAAGGACCTTCAGAGATTCTGCATAATTACATGTTTTTTAAAGCCAGACACAGGAGGAACAGCTAGAGAAAAACCTATGCAGTCTTTAAAACATATTTATTTCCAACAAAAGGTAGAATTTGAAGAATGTGTAGAGGAAAGAACAGATATAATTTCCATGTATTTCTGAATCACTGGTTTTTAAAAAATATTTTAACAATCAAATTCACTCCGGTGGAAAAATTAAACAAATATCAATATAAGTCATTTGAATTCTTTGCCATATTAGATTGATACACTTCCTATTGAGATAATCAATGACTTGTCATGGAATTAATTATATCAAGTTAATTAGAAAAATGCAAGTGAGCTGTATCAAAAATTAATTACTTATTATTGAATTTGTAAAACCAGTATGATATGGTGCAGTCACATGCAAATTTCATAGCCTAAAGCCAGATATGCTCAATTATATTGTCATTAACAAGTCAAAGTCACTTAACTTCATATTCTGTTAATTTTTTGTATGTTGATAACATATGATCATATGAGTTAAATCAAACAACAAATAATGCAATTAAAATTGAAAAATTAATACACAATTACCATTATTAGCATACTTAAATGAATTATGGTTAAACAATAATTGGAGTTGTAGTCAATTTTAGATTGTATACTATGCCTGAAAATTTTGTTTGTATCATGGCAGGCTTTAAAACAAAAAGGTGTATAGAAATATCCAGACAGGTTATATCTTTAATGCATTGCCTCTGAAAAATTTCCACAGAAAAACCTACTCCTAGAGGTGGAAGATTCTCTATTTTTAGAACTTTGGAGGAGACAAAATGGTTCCTCTATTTTAGTGCTGTTTCTGTTGTCAGAAATGTCTTCTCAGAACTCTGCTCATTTCAACTGCAGAAGAAAAGGTCAGAAAGGAATTCCCCAGTAACTCACTTCCACTGCTGCCTTTCCAAGTAATAACAATGAAACATAAATAGCAGCAGGTAGAAGGGGTTTAACATGGAGACTGATAGAGGCAACATTTAATAAGTAAATTACGCTGAAACAAAATTCAGAAGAACTTTACAATTATGTTCAATCTGGTGCCCATATATTTCACTGTTCAGATAGCAGATTGTCGTTTTGAAAAACGGAATGGGAGGAATCTAAGCTTCTAGGCATTTTGCCTAATTTTTCTTCAGCTCTCCCTCATTTCCTTTAAGCCTTAGATACATGACCACAGAGTCCAGACATGGGGTATATTGAGCTGTAATTTACAATATTTGGAATGTGAGGAGCTGGAGATAACTTGAAAAATCTTAATACTAAGCAGCTGCTAGAGGCTATTAGAAGCATATTGGTGATGGTCCAGATATAAATGATTTTAATAAAAAAGATCGTGCAGTACAAAATGCCAACCAGTTTCCCAGAGCACTGCACTGAAAAACTATGGACATAGAGAAACATTTGGTTAAGTCCCCAGTAGCAAAAAACGGCTTCTGAAAAAACTGGACATTTTAAAAGACCATAGATGATGAATCCATCACATAAAAGTCAAAGACTCTAAGAGTACTTAGGAAATAGTGAATGTGCTATCTCTGATGGACTATGGAATGATTTTTAAAAATATACAAAGGTAAAGTATGCATACTGAAACAATGACCGGAATGCATATCGAAGATAAAAGAAAGATTGGGGCTAGCTGTGGGAAAGTGGAACCCTTCTCAAAGAAAAGTGGGATTTATTTTTAATTTGGGTGGCTACAATATAAGAATAACTTAGCTTAAGAAATGATAATGTCTTAATGATAAGCTTAGCTTTTTAATGAAAAAGTTAATATGCTGCTATTATTTTAATAATATATTAAATTATATCATATAATCATAATACAATAATGTAATTATATTAATATTTAAAAATATATTCATATAATAAAATATAATTTCATCATATCTATTTATAAATATATTTTATTAAATATTAATCAACTATATTTATATATTGATATATTGATATATATTCATTTTATTAAATGTTAATCAACAATCATATTGAAATTATTATACTCAGTTATTTTAAAGCCTCAATTACAAATGAGATTATTATATTGGACTCCAGAAAATTTATTTATTTCTAGACACAATAGGATCTATATGTTATTTCTAAACAGACTAGGTTATATACATATACATGTGTATGTGTATATATACACACACATACATGTGTATATGTATATATATACACACACATACATGTGTATATGTATATATATATACACACATACATGTGTATATGTATATATATATACACCTAACAAATGCTGCTTGATTTTTTTGTTTCAATTTTTTTGAAAATAATATTTCACATTGCTATTTTAAATATTTAAATAAATAAATATATGCCTGAATTATTTTAAAGAATACCTCTAACTTTTTAAAGCTATAACATTGCATACACAAATTTGACTGAAATTCAGTGAGATAAATGGGTTGATCTAATAAATCAGACTATTTGAGGTTGAATTACTACTTTCCCACCCCTTACCTCCATCTAACCTTGAGCATTTTATTTAATCTGTCATATCTCCTGAATACATGTGGATAATCATAGTACCTACATGATAGATTGGTGAGCATTTTTAGCACAATACCTGACACTGGGTAGGGTTTCAATATTTTATAATAATTTCCATACAGGAACTGTAGCTATAGTACTAAATTATGAAGAAAATGTATAGAAAGCCATTAAGTAGTAAATAGCTCTTCAGACCACATGTAAAACCAGACGATTCACTTTGATAATTCATTGCAAAGGCAACTTGTCATTTCAGACAAAGTGATTGATATGAAACTGAATTAAAAATTCTAAAATTTGGGATAGTCACACTGTAAAAGTGAACTCTGCACAGTATGGTTACCTTTCAGGACAATCAGATTATTTTCCCACAACCTTTTTTTAAATCTATTTATTTATTTTACCAGCTTTATAAGATGTAATAAACAAAAATTGTCTATATTTAAGGTATGCAATGTAATGTTTAGAAACCTATACATTATAGAATGAGTGTCACTCAAATTTATTCTAAATTGCACTCTTCATTAATTTAAATTTTTTAATGTTACAGATAATTTCATGATGTTTCTCCTGGATAAATTGATGTTTCTCATTGTAAAAGCAGAAATATCTGTCTTTAAATGTTAAACAATAAATACAAATTAAGTATTAATTTACTTTTTCTCAAAAAGGAACTGAATGAACTTGTTGATGAGAGAAATTATCTATTTGGTTAAAATCATTGTAAAATAGGGAAGGTTTTTGATACCAAAGTATTCATTTCTTACGTACACTCTAAATATAAAACTGGTACCAGCAGTAATTATGAAAAGAGAATTAAATTGCAGGGTGCCATATGTAGTGACTTTTATAGTTACATTCATATTGATTACATGTAATTTTTATAGCAGACCTCTTTTAACTTTATAAAAGAATATGGCAATTAGATGCTTTTACTTTACTACATGATATATGATCCAATAGAATTGCTATAGAAAAGCTGTCTGAATTTAAATGTATATTTTCACTACATTTAAAAATACCCTGCTTGGTATTTTAAGTATTATAGATACTTAAATCTACAGACAGTGTAACATTGCTATTAGTTTTCATAATCACGTCTTATTTTGTAGAAAAAAACGATTTACAAACTTAAAGTTATGTTATTAAGGAATGCTTTCCATAGAACATCTGATATACTTATTATTAATATTGAATTTTTAAAAATGACATCTGTATTAATGAAGATTGGCATTAGAAGTTTTGTAATAAAAGATCTTTGTACCTCTATAAATCACATGTATTTCTTTCTCTTTACTGCTTACTCTCTTGACATTTTATTATGTGAAAGTCATAGATACATACAATATCCTAGTTGAGAGAGTCCATTTTTAACCAAAAAATGTATATGTAAAAGATGCTTTTAAATAACAAATTTAAAGTTTTCGTTCTAATTTCTATGAAATTTTCAAGTGACTTTATATGTAAAATCATATTATAGATGATGATTTTATTTTATTCTGCATACAAATCAAATATGTCAATCATGAAGAATAAAATAAACATTCCCACTCTGATGTTCATATAACAACTTTAAAGTTTTCGTTCTAATTTCTATGAAATTTTCAAGTGACTTTATATGTAAAATCATATTATAGATGATGATTTTATTTTATTCTGCATAAAAATCAAATATGTCAATCATGAAGAATAAAATAAACATTCCCACTCTGATGTTCATATTTGAAAATGAAGATTTTAGTTTTTTCATTCATGTTCCATTGGCTAACATGCATTGCAGAAATTTGATGGTACAAACTTAAAAGATGGCAGAAATACCTCTTAAATCTACATGACTAACTTCACAAATTATAATGGTTCAACATTTAAAACACTTCAATTCTCCTTCAGTCAGTGCATAATACATCTCCATGGTATTTCTTTAATATAAAAGCAATTTATTCTAAACATAATTTCTTTTTGGAGCCTGAAACTTGCTATAAGAGGGATTTTGAAAATAAAGTGTCTCTATAAAGATATCATCCTAAAAAAAATTAAATGAACTGCACCACCGGCAACTATGGAACGACACACAGCTAATTGGGTTACATAAGAATCAAACCTCTGATGCTGGCCACAGCAACACATAGACAAAGAACAAAGATTCCCTCAGATGCTTGATCTCAGGGCATGCTGATGGTGAGCTATACTTACTGCCTTCCCCGTTAAGGCAACACTAGTCTGTTTCTTTCACAGATTTAATAGAAAATGTTGGCATGTGATACAGAATTGGACAGAGTACTTTTAATTCTTATCCCACTAAAAATAGGAAGTGGCATCATACTGCTGCCAAAGATGAATACAGGAACTTGCAAAACGATGCCATAGGAGTCAAGATTATGTTTGTAGAATACTGGAAAGAATAAATTGAGTATCTGTGTCTTATTCCCACTTTTGCTACCATCTAACTATATAATTCATGGATCATGATTATTCTCTAAAATTATATTGTTTACACAATCATTAATATTTATCCAAAATTTTCCATTCTCTAACCTTTATCCAAATCATGTATTAATATATTATCAACTACATGCATGTAAAAAGCTCATTTCCTTAAGTACAAGCAATCATTAAATATGGGTACAACTGACAATTGTGGAGAATTATTCCAAATATAGAATATTTGTATTGACAAAACATATAAATACATGAACATATTCATAGGTTGGTAATCAAAACTAAATATTCACAGATTTAAATATTGTTTAGTAAGTTAAAGGAGATAATAATATCTATAAGATTTATTGTGAGATTAAAATGAGCTAAGGTAAAAGCTGTTGCACAAATTTAAACCACAATTTAATAATATCATAAGTATGATCATTTCTTATTGAAGTAGCCTTTAAACTCTCTGCATTTATGTTTTTCCAAAAATATTGCTTCTACTCTAGTTTCAATTTATGATGTCAGTAACGAAGAACACAGAAACAAAAGCAGCAAGAACAACAATAAACGTTTACTTTGCATGTGAATAACCCAAGAAATAAGTAGAACACATCTAAGGGGTAGACTGTTATTAGAACTTCTTCTTCCATGTTGATTTATCCATTTAACAAATGCTTGTATATCACCTGCACCATAATAGCTTCAAAGGGAAAAGTATGAATAAGAGGGAGAACCTATTTCATTCTTGGAATTTAAGGCCAATTAAGAAGACAGACGTTGAATAAGTAATTTTAAGCATGAAGATTCACAGCCTCCACTGATAGCTAATTGTAGGATCATAGGAAACTGTTGTACAATCAGAAATTGGTGTAAATACATTTTCGTATTGACAGACATCATTGGCTAGCTAAGGACAAGAATATTAGTTGACAATAAAGGTTAATTGTAAATAGGGAAGATACAGATTAGGATAGGTTGCTGCTTCACATATAATAAAAGTCAGAATTACTAAAGAAGTAATAAAGAAGTAATTGCAGGAAATATTTATGAGAATTTGTTCCACATATTCAGAGGAGCCCCTGAAAATATTCTGGAAGAACCCCAGAAGACCAGTTGTTCTAAAGTATCCTAGGCATATAACCTTGGTGGGATGCAAAGTTGTTAAGTACTACAACATATGTATTCCCTAGAGTGTTGGTTTGTGCTGCTATAAGATAGTAGCACAGACTGTGTCATTCAAAAAGAAAAGACATTTATTTCTCCCAGTTCTGGAGGTTAGGAAGTCCAAGATGAGGTGCTAGCTGGCAAGTTGACTGGTGAAGACAAGGTCTCTGCTTCCAAGATGACACTTTGAAGATTGCATTCTCAAGAAGGAAGGAATGCTATAGCCTCATGGAACAGAAAGTGGAAGAACAAAACAGTGTGAACTCCCCTCATCAAGTCTTTTTATAAGGGTATCTAATGCCACCAATTACCTCGAGTCCACTTCTCCCAATACCACTGCATTGGGAATTAAATTTTAAAACAGATTTTGGAGTGGACAAAAACATTCAAATCTTTTCACCTGGGAATGAGGGGATCACATTTATAATTAGGGTAAGGCCTAAAAGGCTTCAATCAGGTGAAAAAATAATGTCTGGTTTCCAGTGGAGCTCCACTGTGATTTTTCTATTCTCAAAAAAATAGAAAAGATTATCTGCAGGAGAGGAAGGTGGAATCATTATTTTTCTTATGGACTACACTACTTTTCCATAACACAAATATATTTTAGGCCAGGATAGGGAATGGAACCACTACTGAAATCCTGATTTAAGTTATAACTAAAGTTTAAATAGTCCTGACTTAAACTGTAACTCTAAAGAGGTTGTTAAGCATTTGACACTCATTTATGACTTACAACTTAAAAGGATGAAAGTTTCAATATATGATGGTACATTCCCTCATGTTGAAAGTGACAAAAGTTAGAAAAAGTATCATTCATATTTTGCCCAAGGTCATGCAGCTACCTCATCAGTCTAATACAGGCATCTGAACTCAGTACAGGATTAATATTTCATAACATTAAATGTTACTAATAGCTTCCATTGAACCTATTTCTCAGTAATAATTTCAGAAAATTCATTTATCAGACATCTATGGAAAATTACCTGCAAATAAGCAAAACTTAGCACAGATTATGAAATTATTAAAACATTTTAATTTGTCTAAGGATGTAAATCATAACATTAAAACAATGAAAAGAAAATTTCCTGTAATTCTAAATTTAATAATAAAATTACATTCACCATAATAATAGTATCTAGCTCCATTTTATCTAGCTAAAAATACCTCAAATCAAACATCTAAGGATACTTAGAATGATACTTTTTCTCTCACTATTGTAATATCTACTTGTTTTATAATGGCAAAACCCACATTCTTTACATAATTTTATCTGTACTCTACATATGAAAGCTCAGTAGATTATTAATTCCTTTTCATTCTGATGTACTACTTAATGCCAGAGTCATATTAGCAAAAACCAACGTTCACTCTAGGCCTGATTGGAAATATTTTAAGATACGATTGACGTTAGATAATATTTTAATATCGGCATTATGCTACTTATTAAAATGCATGTTTCAAACCAAGTAAAAATAAAATCTGATGCTTGAATACCAACATACCTATTGTCATGATAATATAAATTGGCAAAATATCTTACCACTTTGTAAAGGTCTGTAACAAAAGCCTTTCCATCTCTGAATACCGTGAATTATTTTCATGCCCGTTCATGTTCATATTTAAATTGAAACTACTTACAATTATACTTGTTGGTATTTTACTCTAAATGTCTTTTTCATCATGCGGATATTACAGCAGTATGAAAACTGTGATTAGAATGCCTCCAATAAATAGCTCTCTTTTGCTGTAAGTTCTCACACACAAAGATGCATATACACACATACTATTTTTAGTAATATGCAGAAGAAAGCAAGAGTAAGAGACAGAAAAAAATGTATCTAAAGGAGCCATGTTCTGGTCATATTGGAGCATTCATCAAAATTAAAATATCACCTGAGATGTGATATTTCTGTGTCACCAAGCTTTTAAATTTCAGTGCTATCAAGTACATTATCCCAGTGATATTTTGCCATGAATATCTGTGGGATGAGTTTTCCTCTGATTGACTTCTAAGATTCATTGGAAGCAAATCAACACTCCAAATTACTAAAAAACTTTGTCTACATAAATATTTTTCTGTCCATACTTGGTTCATATAAGCCAGTACTCTCCAGTAGAGCTACAGTTTTTCATTTATGTTCATTCTGATTGGTCTGTGTCCATTAGGGTTCTCTGTTTTGTAATCCTAGTTGAAAAATATTTTCAATATAATCTTGAACATACAATAAAAATGGTTAAATTTAAGAGTTAAATATTTATACTGTTAACCACTGAAATATTGTGAGACAAGTACACAATGGTCACTGTTTTAAATATCTATTTGAAGCTAATTTCTAGCCAACTCTCTTTTATATGACATACTATACAGCTTCAAAGGAAATATTTTACTCAATTATTTCTCCTCTGCAAAGAGAATCTACATGTAATTTGTCAAAACATAACTTTTGTTCTTTCTAGTTGTATCATCAGTATATGGAAACACTAAGGTAAAATTTGGATTAATTTTAAAATAGCTCATCTCATGAAGCAATAGTTTAAGAAAAATAATATATTTGGACATATTATTCATAGATCAGAATTGTTCTTTCAGTTCAATCTGCTGAATCTTGCCATATCATTTTGACCCTTGAATATAATTTTACGCTATGTTTTAAGTTTTCCTGATTATTTTCAATATGATAATGAAGTGCTTTTAATCATAACAGTCACTCAAAAATGGCCTGATAGTCAAAGAATTTGACTAAGTATTCACACTCCCTAGGCACACTCCATAGGCATCTATGTTGTTGAAATACCTTCTCAAAAGTAGACTGAAAACCATGTCAACTCCATCTCCATCTCCCCCTCTTGATCTAAGTATTTGGAAATGTATTAGATCCAAAAGTATTTGGATCTAAGGTTGGTAATTAAATGGCTGTCCCAAGAAGGTATTTTCTCCTCTTGATGGTTTCCTGGTTAATTATGAAGAAAAAAGGGGTGAAGGATTACATGAGTATTTAGAAAGTTCAAGATTCTCTCCTGGCTATTTTGGGGCAAGTTAATCTTTCTTCCCCTTAATAGCAACCTCATACCAACCTGGTTTGACATAGCTATCGGTTTAAACATGACCCAATAGAAACTTACAGGATTCAAACTTAATTCTTGATCTGCAATCTCGGTTACCTTGTTGGGCTGACATAGTCCTGATAAAAAGATATCAGTGACTAAATTGAGTTAATCACAAATCCTGCTACTCTACTGTGCGCAACATGGATTAAATTGAATTACTACCTTTAAGTTTGGTACAATATGCTTTTAACCCTCCTGCACCTGATCCTTACCAAATTAAAGTTCTGGGTCCAAGTGAGAGTGATTTAAAAAAAAAAAAAGAATGTTATGTTTCCTGTAATGGGACCTTGACACCTGGAAATGCAATACCAAAAAACTAAAAGAAGTATGAAGGTTGATATTTGTCTTTTTAAAAGAGTTCTGAAGTATTTTTAAAGAAAAAAAAAAATGTAGTAGCTCTCCCCAAATGCTGCAAAAACGCAAAAACCTTGAGTTTAATAAACTGCTTTTTTGTCCCTGGACAGAGAGCTTTAACCATGATTGATTGCCACTCCCCTCATCTCTAACTAAAGTTGATCAGAAATAGTTGGTGAGAGCCCCAGATCCTGTTCTTCCCGCAAAACTACTTCTAACTACCTTTGAATATTTTCAAGGTTTCATTCCAGAAGACATCACTTAGACATTCTGTGAGGCAGAAGAATGCCATCAAGTTGGCAGCATGCACTAACAGCACAGATTGTACTGTCTGCCTTTATGCAGCTCCTTCAAAACAAGACTAGAATCATTTATTCAGACTGAACTTTAATCCCTGAAATCTACCAACTACCAATCCGAACTGGCTGGGAATTTAAGTTGCAAGTAATGTCAACCTAGGCACCTCAATTAATGTAGTTCAATACTTGGGGATCCCCAGTGATTTTAACTTTATTTTCTGTGCTATGTGTACCTTTAACGATGTACTTCTCTTATGGAAGGAAGACATTAACTACCTCCTAAAAATACAATGACTTGTACCGTAAAGGAGTCCAAGAGATATTTTCCAAATGTTTAAGTAAACATTACCAGTAAATCATGTAAACCTTAGACGACTACAGAGATTTCTCCAACATGAAGCTACCCTTGGTTATCCATGGGAATTTACTGGAAGAATAACTGACTCATTATTTACATGTATACCTTTGGCAACTTTTCCTATAATTGGGTTCATGGAAATAAAAGAGATGTTTTAAAATTTGTGTCTGACCCTACTTGAGGTAAGCGTTAATACTACTTCAGTCATGGAGGTCATTTTTCTCAACTTTAACTCACTGGCCAGGATTGTTATGGATTATGGAATTATCCTAGTTTTTAATCCTTGTGAGTCAAGTTGTAGTCTTTAAAGTTGCTAATAATTCCTACTCTAAAGAGACTAGTGTCTTGGGACAAGTGGAAAGGTCAATACAGAAACTGAGGGAGAGAGCTACCTGGATATCTAAGGTAGATTCTAGCGGTGCATTGATTTTTATCTAAGACCTGGTGAAGCATGGTTAAGGTCAATGCTGCAGATGGCTTCATCCTGCTGTTTGGTGTCATGTTGATAGCCATTTTAAACTCTGCATGAGACAAATTTAATGGTTTTGTCCCAGGCTTTGTAAGTCAATCAGAGTGGCTAACACACTGACATACTTGTGTGAATAGTCACTGGAAGCCAAGATGCTCTAGAAATATTGTTGGGAGATAATTCTGTCTAATTTCCTTCTTTTGAATAAGAAATATACTGTCATTTTTTCAGGACTGCCTTCCACGATGGCTTTACACCAACAGTCTTGGGAAATAGAGACATTTTATTGTAACAGAGTTAATAGTCTGCTTAGTTACAGCCTTAGAAGTTAGATATTGGAGCAAAGGGTAGATGTACTTATTGTTCATTGTAAGTTATTTGAGTTTCCTAGGTCCATGTTTTCTTTACCTTAGCACTATTTAGTATGTGTGCAAGTGTCATCTAGCCCCCTCTGCATCCTCCAGTGAGGACCGAAGTTCAGAGAATGAGCACAGAAATATTGATTAGCTGCTACTAATATGTCTCTCATGTTTGAACCATGGGTCTCATGTTTTCAACCAATATTCATGAAGCTGTGCTAGATTAACTTGTCTGTCTCTAAGTCAGTTTAAACTTCAGAACTTTTACAGTTTTTAATAGTATACAGATATCATATAAAAATTTCTATTGTTAATCAGAATGTTTTGTTCTTTTTGTAATAAACACCGGATTTGAATTTGCTTCTGTGTCTACTATGTTTTGACCAAATCTGTTAGATTCAGTAACTGCCTTATTTGCCATCTTGCTCTTCTGGAATTACTTCCCTAGCTTCTCATATATTTATGTAAATCCAAATTACTATAAGAAATCTATTATCTCATAGTAAACATGTGAATTTGCTTTCTATCTGATACACTAGTTGTATATTATCCAACATCTTCCTACTTGCTGAGTTTCCTCAGATATCAAGCTGTAGTATATTCGGATTTCCTTATCCTAGGCTTGTGAAATAGCCATAACAGTACATTAACCAATGATGAGAAAATCACTCCCCTTGACTATAATTGGTGTAGGTGTAAATATAAAGCTAAATTATTTTTGATCATGTATAAGGTTTTTGATATTATTAGGAAATATAATTTTCCATAATAAAAAAGGAAGATGGAACAGGAAAAAGCACTATCTTTCTTCATGTTTCAATAAAATTCTAAGAATATATAATGCATCAATCTTCTGCAGCCTTCTTGTGAAGATGAGCATATGAGCTTGACAACAAAAACAAATACAATAGAGATGTCTAAGAAAAAGAATCAAAAATCCTAAGTCTTCATGATATTTTTGAGCTGCCATACCAATTCCAGACTATTATCCTTCTGGAAATCTGGTTATGTACATATACATATAAATATGTATATTTATATTTAATATAAATTGTTTGGGTCTCATTTAGTTGGTGTATTAGTTCATCCTCACACTGTTATGAAGATATACCTGAAACTGGGTAATTTATTAATCAAAGAGGTTTAATTGACTCACAACTCAACAGACTATGAAAGTATGGCTCAGAAGACCTCCGGATACTTACAATCATGGCAGAAGACAAAGTGGAAGACAGCACATTCTACATGGCCTGAGCAGGAGGAAGAGATGCGGGAGGTGCTACACAATTTAAATCAAACATATCTCATGGGAACTCTATTATGGGAAGGGCAAGGGTGAAGTCCACCCCCACGATTCAATCCTCTCCCGCCAGACCTTTCCTTCAACACTGGGAATTAAAATTCAACATGAGAATTGGGTGGGTACACAGAGCCAAACCATATCAGTTGGCTAGTTTGTTAGAGATTAAAATGCCCTGATACAAAAAATATAAAGAAATAAGATATCATTATTAATTGTAACAATTTGCTCAACTCACATTATTTTTACTTCTGTTCCTGCAAATGAATGGTGTGTATGTGTGTGTGTTTGTGTGTGTGTACATATACATATCATAATGAATTGTGGTGTTATGTCAGCCTACCTGTTCATGTATCTCTCTATCTTCTTTGGTATAAAGCTTTATATAACTCCTGTGATACTTAAAACCTAAGAACTTTAGTTACAATTAAATCTTGTTACAAATGTGTACCACTATTAGCAGTTTTTGAAGTAATATATAATTCAATGTCAGCATGAATTCTATTACAATTGAGTTTTGTATTTATGTTGGGTGTAACCTAATTTTATACTGTAAATAAAATTTTAAACAGTGTGTGCAACAATCACATACATTACTATGTAACTAAAAATAGCTTATGAAATATGCTGTCATGGTATAGAATACATGATCATAATTAGTCATTATAATACAAGAGTCATAAGGTAAAAATAAGTCTTAAAAGTATTCTTAAAGTTTTTGATTGATGTACTAATTACCATACATAAATTAACGTCATCAATTAAAACACATACATTTTTGTTTCTAAATTCTTTATTTTCAGTTTCTGGTTCATTGCATGACATCGTAATTTTAGCCAATGATAAACCATTCATCCCTTATAGTAAATAAATTTTTGTTTAGATTGTGTTTTCTATTGCAGAATGCAAACTGCAAACTCTGTTTTGAATTCATGGTTTATTTAGTAATGTGCTTTACAAGTTGCAGTGTTACTTCATTTTTTAGATTGCACACACAGATGTTTATTAATAATTTTATTGGTGTAAATCTAAATGTAATTCTCTGCTGCTTCACTGTGATGATTCTTGATTATTTTACTGAGACATATTAGTTAATTGATTAAATATAGAAAAGTCATTTCAGTAAAGAGCAAGCCTTGCAAATATTGTGTAATTCTATTTTTTATATACTGTCTAAGAAAGATGAAGGTGCTGCCAAAGTGGTGGCAATTATGCAACTGAATCTGTTAGATTTTGCTTAGCAATAAACATTCCTCTTCACAAATTTACCTAATAATAGACCAAATGGTTTTCTCTGCCATTTACATAAAAACTGCTTATTTACAAATCCTTGGGAATGTTCTTTTTAATTATTAAACTATTTTTGACAGCTACATGTTTACAGAAAAATTGAGTAGAAAATACGTAGCTCCCATATACCCTCTCAAATTATTCTCTCCTTGTATCCTCTGTTAACATCTTGCATTAATGTGATACATTTGTTGATATAATATTGATACAAAACTATTAACTAAATTCAATAGCTGAGTTTCTTCTTTGTAGCATGACGTACAAGAAGGCACCAGCTTTAGGAGAACAGACTTTTAGGGATTTAAAATAATCCATTACATTCCACATTAAAATCTTGTATGAAGGACCTTATATGGTTTCTCTCAGCTATTTTATGTTTTCTCAGTGCAGCTGAATGGTCACTATAACTGAGAGAAGTAAGGCTTACAGTATCAATATAGAGCATCACTTGTGGCACTTGTAAAGTATGATTTCAGAAACAAACACCCAAGAACATCTTGGAAATATATTTCACATGTGTTGTGATTACGCCAAATTAATTAATCCAGCACCTTAGCTAGTAAAGACTCAGATTTCAGATTCTCAGCAGGTCTCCTACTGGTTGGCGCCTGCTTTCAAACCAGTCTTATAATCATGAGAAACCTGCCCAGTGCCATTTCTGTCTCCCAAGTATTGCTCCCCTCTTGATTTTATCTGCTTTTCCTCACTGCCCAGTGTCTTCAGGTTTTTGTTGTTTTTTAAAATAGCTGTCAGTTTTGTTTTTGTTTTTGTTTTTTTTCGGGAAGAAAAAGAAAAGAGGAAGAAATACAATTTACCCCTCCTTACTTGAAGTGAAACCCCATCTTGATAATTCTAATAGATATTTCCATTATGACTAGTGGGTAATGTGATCTCAACCTATGATGTGACGGTGGTGTTGCTGTTTACTGTGGAATACAGTGCTGCTTCTGCTTTACACCGTATCACCCATTGGAAACTCCTATCACCCTTGCTGATATGTTTAAATCATTAAAATGATACAGTTTTGCTGTGCTGAATGCTGTAATTGACGATAATCTTTCTGTCTTCACTTGTATTAAAATCAATTAAGATAGAATCCCAAGAAATGTATTTTCCTCTCCAAGTTTGACCATCTTTAAATAAAAAATGACTATGTTTGCGTGGATTTACCCAGGGGGATAAACTCATGAAAGATGAGATTCGTAAAAACTCTGAATTACAGAAACCATGCTAAATTTAATATCATCATTTCCTCCAAAAACGTGGGTCTTTATTATTCAGCAAAGTTTTTGTGTCAGCCCTGTTTCCTCAGAACACAATTTCTCCCAGGTACTCATTCTACAAAGAGATTCCAAGAGGACATGGATATTTCTGAATCTCAACTGCAGGCAAACTGAAGTTTGCTGAAGCCAAGGCTGTAAAATGCAGAATTGTATTTGAGTAATGATTTCAGTAACAAAATAGAAATAAAATTTGTTAAAAACACTAGGAATAAATACACAAATATATTAACAGGCATTCTTCTGAATACTAATAGCAAAAAGATTGTATTATTCTTGAAATTTTTATAACTCAAATTTTTCTATAATGGTTACTAATTTTATAATCATGAAATGCTCAAAAAAAGATTTAATAATATACAGAAGAGAGTAAGACATAGATATCATTTAAAATTTATTGGAGATCACAGTATGAGTTAGAGCCAATTTAAATGATTAAAATAGAAAAACACTTTACTAGCCCCATATCAACACCAAAGGACATGCAGAGGACATAAAAAATCTTAGTTTTTAGTGAGGTATTTTTAAATTATTTCCTTATGATGTTAGTATCTATGTACATATATTTATATGTGTATGTGCATATGTGTGTATATATATATGTAAACTCCCACTGTTTTTCTCATGTGTACTAAATCTGAGCCTGTCTTCCTCATCCACTTTCTACCTTATATGAAGAATGAAAGTTCTGTAAGTTTTTTCTCTAGTACCAAGCTAAAAATGTAGTCTACCACATTTTAAATGGGACAATCTTTGCTCATAGCACAGCAGGCAGCATGAGCTTCATCGTCACATTGGTTTTCCCATCCCTCATGCCCCATGGGGACAATCAAAATAGTCTGGGTATGTTCTGTGCACACAGTGGGTTTGTCACAGCTGAGGTAACCCCAAATTTAGGAAAGACCAACTTTTTAAAATGTGGTGTGCATAAACCTACCCAATCTTTCTCCTAGACAAAGAGATTATCTTTGTTAAACTGGTGAGCAAACAAACCTGCCTTTGGTCCAGAGGGAGGCCCTGTCTCTATCTTCCAAGGCTGCTTGCTACCTAAACATCCTCAAAAGACAGCCCGATATCAAAACCCACCATGATCTCTGTTCCCAATACATGTAGAACTATGAAAGACCCATGGACAAGTATTTCCTGATACTCTTGAGAATCAGGGAAGTAAATTGAGAAATTGTATTTTAGAATTTACCAGTACTAATAGTCTCCTGTGGATAATTTGCTCTTAGTTGGGTAAATGTTCAGTATTTTAGATTTTCTGCATGTCAAGCTACTTATCTGTGCAATGGATTCTCTTTACATAGGGGTTGTGAGGGGCTTAAATAATGTCAATGGGTTAGGGTTCTTCTGATTTCCTTCACAATATCACTTTGACGTTTAATTACCAGTGCCTTGCTATCATCTGGTACAGAAATCTGTGACCAGTAAATTTTTGTCTTATTCTCTTACCTTGAAAAAGGCTCCTACTGGATTGATTGGACTTTTGCCCTCTCTAATAACTGGGGATAATCCTAGATGTCAAGTTGTTTTCCAAGTTCACCCATGACTTATGCAGTCGTCCAGCAACTCCATCTGCAACATTATTTTGTTCCTGCTTTGAAAGTCCCTTTAGCCACCTTACCAGCCTAAATATTTGATTACCTCCTGAATTCTCACAAAGATTTCTGAGTCCGTTTTATGAAACTGAAGAATCTGGGAAAGGGTTAAGAGTGCTAACTGGGCCTCTTTTACTGCAACACTGAGATACCAGTTTTATTCTGTTGAAAGTGCTAATTGTAGCACTGAATCTATGCTGCCCAGTTGTTTCACTGTTGCTCTTCAAATCCACTAAAATTCCTGATGGTAACCATAAACTTTTCCTTTCATCCCGTTCTTTTCTCCTATTCTCCCCAGGTGAGAAGAGGTAAATTTTTCCAGTTCTCCATTTCTGTACCTAAACATTTTTTACTTTCTATTTTCATCATTTCTAGAATATGTAACCTGATTGCCTTCTTATTACAGTTGAGACATCCACCGTATTCAGGGTTAGAGGGGAAGTTGCTTTTAATCATTGAGACTTGGCTCTTAAATGGAAATTACAGGAAAGGTAAAAAAAAGTCAAGAATACGTAATATTAATATTCTTAAACTATTATCTCTGCTACCCAGTATTTAGTGTTATGATCAAAACTATGCCCCAGATGTCTAAGATTTGAGAGGCAATAATGAATATGTAAATTGGAACAAAAAGACTATTGAGTCTTACATAAAGAGGATTGCAAGAGATAAAAAAAAAAAAAAAAAACACCAAAAAGCTACTTTTTTGGACAATGCATGTTTTATTAACTCCAAGATCTATAAAATCAGGATAAGAAGTTATCTGAAGGTTAAAATATGTAAGATAAAGAAAACGGGAAAGTAACTATTAGTTGATCATATGAATATTGAAATAATAAGACATTTATATTCAAATTAGCATAATTTTGTTTGTTTTTAAGGCAGAAAAAAGATATAATCAAATGTATGTCCTTTATAAGTATTTATTACAATATGCAATACACAGATGATATATATGAAATAATGTTAATCAAAATACTTTTATTATTTTTCTTAAATAACTTATTCATTCAGAAATGATTTATTGAACACTACATGAAATTTAAAGATCCAAAAATAGTAAAAATGTAGTTACATCAATAAGGAAAGAAAAATTTGGTTAAACTGGAAAAAGATATTAGATTGACTTCAAATTTCAGGCAAATTCCATGACACCTGGCTCTACACAAACCTACTCCCACCTTTCATCTTTGATCACAGGCTAACAGTATAGACTTCCCACAGATTATAAAGCTCGTTACCCGTTGTCAGTGGAGTAATACCACTCTGAGGATAATACACCTTTGAATAATAGTACAGTTTCTTTTGAATAGTTAGCAAACTAACTTTAGTGGATTTTTTTTTCTCTTAAAAATCTGTTGACACAAAGAAAAGTAATCCTATGCTTGTATTTCAGCTGGTTCTGTGAAGAGAAAAATGATCTTCGTGAAACATTTATTTTCAATTGGAAGTCATAAAGTATCCATTTGTTTTATTGTGCTATAGGACTAATACAACATGAAGTTTCATAGCAGATAAAGATAGATGAGTGAAGTTACAAGCCCACTAAAAAAGTTATGCTGACAGATTGATACAAAAGCATCATATATTCTGGTTGACAAATGGGTCCTGTAACAGTATTTTTTATAAAGTAGGTTTGATTTCTCATCTACCCATTTTCCAAATGAGATTGTAAAAGGTCATACTCAATCTTCATGGATAAGTGGCATGTATAAAGAGTGCACTAGCAGTAAAATTATATGGGAAGTGCTATGTTTATTCTACATATAGTTTTATGTATATGACATTGATTGTTAGGTAAATGCAAGTTACTCTACAATCTCCCCATCCATCTGTTCCCTTAGAGGAAATAAGGACATATGCAAATGTATTTATATTTATATTTTCTTCAAGAGTGAGAAATTTAGTTTCAGTAAATATGAAATGTCAGTCAACTTTTGGAACAGAAACTGGGTTATGAATAGAAATAGAAGATAAGGCAGAAGGCTAAGCAAAAGAAAAAAAATATTTTTCTACTTGAGTTTAGGAAAACACAGCAAAGAATAAGAATTAAGAAATGTAGAAAATATATTACTACTACTACTATTATTAAAATATATTAATACTATTTCTACTATTCAGTAGAAAAATATATAAAACATCCAGACCTATTGAATAAATAGGAGGTTTAGAAAATAAGCAATTAGTTTACAATGTATAATGATAGATGTCGTAATAGAACACGCTAACTTGAGAGTATATGGCAGGTATTTAATATTATGTGAGAAATCAAGCAAATCTTCTCAGAGCTGGAGATAAAAGTTAGGTCCAGGAATAGTAATAAATATATACCAAGGGAACAGTTGCAGGGAAGTGTGAAACATTCTCTACTGTAGCAACATTCTCAAGGATTTAGGTGCCTGTCGCTATGACACGATAGTGAAATTTCAAATAATTACATAGGTTGTAGGTTACAATGTAATAGGAAGAAAAATATTAACAGGAAATATGAGAATAAAAATAGGAGGAAACTTAGGAAATTTCTCTTTTGTAGGTGTAAAAATGGTTGAATTTGGAACTTTTATATAATTCAACTTAGTAACTATTAAGACGCAAAGCCTGAACACAGATCATACAGAAAACTATCTACCAAGTTGAGAAATTTGAACTTTATCCAGGCTCTACCATTTAAAAACTAAGCAATCTTTGAAATCTACTTCATTTCCATGTGACTCTGTTTTCTTTTTTCAACATGGTGTTGTCAATAAGGTCTCATAGGGTGACGTCAGTAAAGCCTTGTGTGTGAGTCTAATAAGCACAATCACAGTGAAGGATAATGTCTGGTATACAGTAAATGTTTACAGAAATCTCAGTAAGGAAAGCTCATGTGTTTTCATTATAATTACCTGGTTTATTTAGAATGATGTTTGGGGTGATAAGGATGCTCCTGGAGTGGGCACTGAGGGTATCAGAGCAAGATAAAATTAGATGGACTTTCACACTACAGGATGCTTCTCATTGGGATGTGAAAAAAATGGGAAAGTAAACAGAGAATCAGCAGAGTTTTGGGGATTGAATGACCCAATTAGGGGCATCACATTCTGAATATGATGAAGATGACATCTTCACAAAGGAAGAGTAATTGGCAGCAGCAATGAGAGATTAGATACATGCATGGTGAATGATCAAATAAGGAAATATAATAAGGATATTAGGCACCAAGTTTCTCACTATTTGAGAAACATGGGTTATAAAGATGAAAAGAGAAAGCTGGAATGAATCCTGTAATTTGTATTAGGTTGTAGTTATCATTGTGACTTCATGATCTTCAATAGTTAGATATATACAGGTAAATACAAATGTAAATGACTGTGCATGTGTGTGTGCATTCTCATGTTCTTTCCATGTAGAGTCTGGGAGCAGCAACAACCCAACAACAATGAGCACGCAGAGTGACCAAATCATGGTTTTTAAGTCCTACCACCAACTAGCAAAATTAGGATTCCCTCAAGAAATTGCTGATTCCAGGACTGGGACAGGAAAGTATCATATGAGCCTGGAACATATTCTTGAGGAGAATTTAATGAAGTACTCCAAGAGTGATAAACCATAGATGTATGAATTTAACAAATGGGATATACACACACACACACACAATGGAATACTAATCAGTCATTAAAAAAGGATGAAATTGTGTCATTTGCGACAATGTGGATGGACTTAGGAGACATTGTGTTAATTGAAATAAACCAAACAAAGAAGGACAAGAATCGCATGATCTCACTCATATGTGGAATCTAAAGTAGTTTTTCTCATAGAAGTAGAGAGTAGAATAGTGGTTACTAGAGTCTCAGGAGAGTAGGCCAAAGGGGACGAGAAGAGGTTGATCAATGGATACAAAGTTAGAGTTAGATCTGAAGAATAGGTGCTGGTGTTCTGTTGCACACTAGGGCAACTATAGTTAACAATAATGTAATGTATGTATCAAAATATCTAGAAGAGAGGGTTGTGGATGTTTTCACCACAGAGTGTTATAAATAAGTGTTCAAGCAGATGAATATGCCAATTATACTGATTTGATTATTACACAATATATACATTTATTGATACATCACATGATACCCCACAAACATGTCAAAGTTGTCATAGAAGGCAGCATAAAGGGGATCTTATTGGCAAAATGTGAACAATATTATATACATGGAAATAATTATTGTAATGACTTATACCCCATGGAATAAAATACTAAAATATAAATACAAAATAATCAATAAATGAACACATTGAAATTTTAACCAGAAATAAGATATTATCATCAAAATTTCTCCCACAAGCTGTTGGCAATATGCCTGGCAATTACAAAAGGCAAAAGGTATTCACTCATAGAGGTGAAGCCTGGAAGATACCAGCTAATCAAATGATCAAAGTAAGCATCATTATTTATAGGGTGAATTTATATCATGTTTCACTCAATGAGAACATGGCATTAGTTTGGTGACATTCTGCCCAATGATACAACACATAAATCTACACATAAGGAAACATCAGACAAATACAAACTGAGGGACCTTCTACAAGATAAACTGATCTGCGTTCCTTAAAAAATGTCAACATTATAGAAGCCAGAGGAAGACCGAGGAACCCTTTGCATGTCAAGAGAAACTAAAGAAATATGACAATGAAATACTACACATAATTGCGAACTGAATATTTTTACAGAAGTTATGTAGAAAAACATGCTTGTTTGTAGAAAACCCCTGTTAATGTACCTTGGGGTGATGGTGATGGGTCAACAGGTATGAATATCATTTACATGGCTCAAGAAGAGAACAATATTTTTGTACCACACCTGCAACTTTCAGTAAGCATGGAATTGGTTCTAAGTTTTAAAAACATACATTAAAATTTAGTTAGAATGAGGGATATGAGGAGTCAATAAGGGTTGTAAGCAAGGCCATGGCATGATCAGTTTTGTTATTTAAAGCAAAAAATGCTCTTGCTACACTGTGATTCATGGAATAAAGGAGATATGAGTCAAGGCAGAGAGATATGGCAGGACTTTGTTCTTCAACCTATATTTGAGATGACGGCCATCAAATAAAAACAAAGAACACAAAAACATATACTTAGCTTTTTATTCAAAAATACATAAGGTATAATAAAGAAAACTTGGTGAGGGGTATCAGGAAGAAAAAGCAATCAAGAATTATCTCTGAAATCCTTCCTGGGAGATTGCCTTAAAGGAAGTGTCATTTGTTGATATAAATAACACTGGAGAATATGAAATTAAGTGGATTTGAAATACAAGATAAAACTTCAAAAGGGACATAAGTACATGGTTGGCATTTCACATCTACAGTTTCTCTATCATAGCAGTAGATCTACTAAAGTAGATTTACATTTTGCACATGAAAATGTCAAAATTCATATCTTGCCATAGATTTCTAGGTCAGGAACACTTTGGAATCTACTTTGGGCATGACATCTTAATGTGTGGAACCAATGAAGATTCCACAGTCATTAAAAGAGAGAAAACTGGTTGGAGAATTAAGGCGTCAAGGAACACAATAGTTTTAGCTACATCAAATTCAAACAAATACTGGTTAAGTAAACAGCATATTGCAAATGCTGATTTATTTCAGCAAAACAAAAGTATCCACTACATTTAATTGATATTGTAAATATAAATGCTATATCCTGGCCTACAAAGGACAGAAAGAAAAATGTTATAAAGTTAAATTGGTTATATTCAAGGTATAAATTTATTGGTAAATTTAAATGACACTGAGGTAAAAGTAATATTAGAAATAACTGACGATCTATTTGGTCTACCAAATTTTGTCTACCAAAACACTCACTTGATCACAGTGACTAGAACACAAGATCAAGGTCATGTTTCAGGAACAAAATCTTGCCTTAAGAAATTCACATTAAATAAAATAAAATATTATTTTTTAAAAATTTAAACATTAACATTTGACTGTCTGTCTATTATTGGTGTATAGGAATGCTTGTGATTTTTGCACATTGATTTGTATCCTGAGACTTTGCTGAAGTTGTTTATCAGTTTAAAGAGATTTGGGGCTGGGATGATGGGGTTTTCTAAATTTACAATCATGTCATCTACAAACAGAGACAATTTGATTTCCTCTCTTCCTATTTGAATACCCTTTCTTTCTTTCTCCTGCCTGATTGTCCTGGCCAGAACTTCCAATACTACGTTGAATAGGAGTGGTAAGAGAGGGCATCTTTGTCTTGTGCTGATTTTCAAAGGCAATGCTTCCAGCTTTTGCCCATTTAGTATGATATTGGCTGTGGGTTTGTCATAAATAGCTCTTATTATTTTGAAATACGTTCCATCAGTACCTAGTTTATTTAGAGTTTTTAGCATGAAGGGGTGTTGAATTTTATTGAAGGTCTTTTCTGCATCAATTGAGATAATCATGTGTTTTCTTTTTTTTTTTTTATACTTTAAGTTCTAGGGTACATGTGCATAGCGTGCAGGTTTGTTACATATGTATACTTGTGCTATGTTGGTGTGCTGCACCCATCAACTCGTCAGCACCCATCAATTCATCATATGTGGTTTTTGTCATTGGTTCTGTTTATGTGATGGATTATGTTTATTGATTTGTATATTTTGAATCATCCCAGGGATGAAGCCAACTTGATCATGTTGTATAAGCTTTTTGATGTGCTGCTGGATGCAGTTTGCCAGTATTTTATTGAGGATTTTCACATCGATGTTCATTAGGGATATTGGCCTGAGATTTTCTTTTTTTGTTGTGTCTCTGCCAGGTGTTGGTATCAGGATGATGCTGGCCTCATAAAATGAGTGAGAGAGGAGTCTCTCTTTTTCTATTGTTTGGAATAGTGTCAGAAGGAATGGTACCATATCCTCTTTGTACCTCTGGTAGAATTTAGCCATCACTGGTCATTAGAGAAATGCAAATCAAAACCACAATGAGATACCATCTCACATCAATTAGAATGGTGATGATTAAAATATTAGGAAACAACAGATGCTGGAGAGGATGTGGAGAAATAGGAATGCTTTTACACTGTTGGTGGGAGGGTAAATTAGTTCAACCATTCTGGAAGACAATGTGGTGATTCCTCAAAGATCTAGAATCAGAAATACTCTTTGATTCAGTAATCCTGTTACTGGATATATACCCAAAGTATTGTAAATCATTCTACTATAGAGACACATGCACACGTAGGTTTATTGCAGCACTATTCACAATAGTAGACTTGGAACCAACCCAAATGTCCATTAATAGTAGACTGGAAAAAGAAAATGTGATACATAAACATCATGGAATACTATGAAGCCATAAAAAAGGATGAATTCAAGTCCTTTGCAGGGACATGGATGAAGCTAGAAACCATCATTCTTAGCAAACTAACAAAGGAACAGAAAACCAAACACTGCATGTTTCCACTCATAAGTGCGAGCTGAACAACGAGAACACATGGACACAGAGAGGGGAACATCACACACTGGAGCTTGTCGCTGGGTTGGGGGGTAGAGGAGGGAGAGCATTAGGAGAAATACCTAATGTAGTTGTCGGGTTGATGGGTGCAGCAAACCACCATTGCATGTGTATACCTATGTAACAAACCTGCACGTTCTGCACATGTATCTCAGAATTTAAAGTATAATAATAATAAGAAGAAAAGAAAGTTAAAGTTTATTTCCATCACCAGGTAATAGTACTATACATCGTAAATATAAACTAACCTATATAACCTTAAATTATAATTCATTCTAAAATTTAAAAATAAGATAAAAAGACCTTTATTGGGTTATTTTTACAACCAAATTTTGACTTAGGGATGACATTTCAAAAAATAAAAATCATTGCTAATTGTTGTCAGTCATACTATTCAAGTTGAGGAACGTGATTATATTCCATGCTAGACAAACTTCATTGGAAGGAGGATGTGCAGAAAGATGAAAGTTTGGAAACCACATAATAGAGAAACCTGACACATTTCAAAATGAAAAGGTGATTTTGCTTTTTCCAAATATTGTATGGGCTACTGCACCTTCAAAACAGGTTAATTATGAAACTGAGAGGGATAATCAGGAGTTATTAGGAGAAAAAGGTAAAGAACTTTTTAAGAAACTAAATTTTTAGTGAAATTGTGTATATCCCAGAAACTGGTTCATATACAACTTTGAAGCCTCCACTCAGTCTTCACTGGAGGAGTTTCTATACAAAGGACTAACTTGAACTAAAAGTTCTTAAGGACTTCAATGGTTGTACACATTAAATTTCTCTACGGGGAAGTATTGCTGTAGTTCCAATAAGGAGAGAAATTGAAGTACAGAAAAGTTAAATGATTGGCAAAGTATCGTAATGCTGATGAGTGAATTGACACTTGAGACCTTGTCTTCCTGAAGGTTGGTTCTATATTTTAACTCTGCAAATATTCTTAATTATTAATATTAAACATTAACTGCTGAATATTATTGGCATCTAAATCTTAGGAAAATCTTAATTCTATTGCTTCTTTGAATTAATATTTTTAAAGAGTGTTTGTTAAGGCATGTCACTGCTTGCCATGAAAACAACTCTTTCCCAACTCAATGGCTCCATGTATCTTTTATTCATTTGATACATTGTTTTGTAATTCTTAACTCTGATTTTTTATGTCTCTGCCCTGCCTTTGTTTTTGTACTATGCTCTTGCATTTGCTATGACCATCTCACATTTTATTTCACTTGGAAAACTGTCTTTAATAGTACTTGTGTACTTTTTCTATTCATTAATGTGTAATTACATTCATCTCACTTTAAATACTTTTTAAAAGCAACCTAAATATCCAATAATGTAGGAAGAGTTACTTCAAGCTAAAGGAATGATATGCATTTACCAAAACAATAATACTTAAGTAGTAAAGTAATGAATAATGGAAGTAAAATATATTAATAAATATTTGTGTTTGAGCTATGACTACACCACATAAATTAAAATAGTAGACTGATTTTTGTCAACTCCTCACCATCCCCATATCTATTTTCTCCTGAAGAAACACCTAAACTCGGGCCAGGCATGGTGGTTCATGCCTGTAATTCCAGCACTTTGGGAGGCCAAGGTGGGCAAATCACGAGGTCAGGAGTTCAAGACCAGCCTGACCAATGTGGTGAAACTCCGTCTCTACTAAAAATACAAAAATTAGCTTGGCATGTTGGCGTGTGCCTGTAATCCCAGCTACTTAGGAGGCTGAGGCAGGAGAATCTCTTGAACCCAGGAGGTGGAGTTTGCAGTGAGCTGAGATTGCACCACTGCACTCCAGCCTGGGCAACAGAGCAAGACTCCATCTCAAAAAAAAAAAGAAGAAGAAGAAGAAGAAGAAAAAGAAAAGCCTAAACTCCTTTCTCAGTAGAGCAGAAGAAGCCATTGTGCTCTTGGCAGTTATAAACAGTCAACTGAGATCATTGGCAGTTGTTTCTTCTGGCTCCCCAAAGCCTTTGGTGTATAATACACTGCATAGATGGGAGTAGCTGGGATTACCTGTGGTAGCTTCCAGGTTGAGTTGCTAGATTTCACGAATAAAAATACAAGATGTCCTGTAACAATTAGTAAGCCTTCCAATCTGCACAAGTGAAATGTCTTTTCATTTGTTTGAATATTCTTGAATTTCTTTCATTTATGTATGTTTCAGTGTATGTCTATTGCATCTTAGTTAAATTTATACCTAAATCATTGTGTTTTTTTTCATGTCATTGTAAATGAGCTTACTTTCCTAATTTCCTTAGCAATCTACATATTTAATATAATCTCTATCAAAATTTCAATGACTTTTTCTACACAAATAGAAAAAAATTATTAAATTCATGCAGAATCACAAAAGATGCTAAATGATTTGGCTGTGCTCCCATCCAAATCTCAAAATGAAGCCTTCAAAATTCCCACATGTTGTGGGAAGGCCCTGGTGGGAGGTAATTGAATCATGAGAGCACATCTGTCCCATGCTGTTCTCAAGATAGTGAATAAGTCTCATGAGATGTGACGGTTTTACAAAGGAGAGTTCCCCTGAACATGCTCTCTCTCTTGCCTGCCACCATGTAAGACATAACTTTGCTCATCCTTTGCCTTCTGCCATGATTGTGAGGCCTCTACAGCCACATGGAATAGCAAATCCATTTAACCTGTTTTTCTTTATAAATTACCCAGTCTTGTGTATGTCTTCATTAACAGCATGAGAACAGACTAATATAGTAAATTGTTACTGGTAGAGCAGGGTACTGCTGTAAAGATAACCGAAACTATTGAAGTGACTTTAGAACTAGGTAACAGGCAGAGCCTGAAACCATTTGGAGGGATCAGAAGAAGACAAGAAAACGTGGGAAAGTTTGGAACTTCCCAGGGACTTGGAGGGCTCAGAAGATAGGAAGATACGGGAAAGTTTGGAACTTCCTAGAGACTTGTTGAATAGCTTTGACCAAAATGTTGATGGCTATATGGACACTAAGGTCCAGGCTGAGGTGATCTCAGAGATGAGGAACATGTTGGGAACTGGAGTAAGCATCACTCTTGCTATACAAAGAGACTGGTGGCATTTCATCCCTGCCCTAAAGATCCATGCAACATTGAACTTGAAAGAGATGAATTAGTGTATCTGGTAGAAGAAATTTCTAAGTGGCAAAATGTTCAAGAGGGAGCAGAGCATAAAAGTTTGGAAAATTCACAGTCTGATGATGTAATAGAAAAAAAATCATTTTCTGGGGAGAATTTCAAGCCTGCTGCAGAAATTTGCATAAGTAAGGAAGAGCCCAATGTTAATCACCAAGACGATAGGGAAAATATCTCCAGGACTTGTCAGAGGCCTTTGCACCAGCCCCTCTCATCTCAGGCCCAGGGGACAAGGAGTAAGAAATGATCTCCTGGACCCGGCCCAGGGTCCTCCTGATGTGTGCAGCCTAGGGACTTGGTGCCCTGCATCCCAGCTTATCCAGCCGTTACTGAAAGGGGCCAAGGTAAAGCTCAGATCATGGCTCCAGAGGGTGCAAGCCCTAAGCCTTGGCTTCTTATCTGTGGTGTTAAGCTTGCAGGTGCACAGAAGTCAAAACTTGAGGTTTGGGAACCTCCACCTAGATTTCAGAGGATGTATAGAAATACCTGGATGTCAAAGCAGAAGTTTACTGCAGGGGCAGAGCTTGATTGAGAACCTTTGCTGGGGTGGTGTAGAAGGAAAATGTGGGGCTGGAGCCCCCACAGGGAGTCCCCACTGGGGCACTGCCTAGTGGAGCTGTGAGAAGGGGACCATCATCCTCCAAACCCCAGAACTGTAGATCCGACAGCTTACACTGTACACCTAGAAAAGCTGCAGACACTCGTTGCCAGCCCATGAAAACAGCCGGGAAAAGGGCTATACCCTGCAAGGCCACAGGAGTGGAGCTGCCCATGGCCGTGGGAGCCCTCCTCTTGCATTGGCATGACCTAGATGTGAGACATGGAGTCAGAAAAGACCATTTTGGAACTTTAAGGTTTAATGAGGGCCCTATTGGATTTTATACCTGCCTGGGGCCTGTAGCCCTTTTGTTTTAGACAATTTATTCCATTTGTAATGGGTGTATTTACCCAATCCTTGTACCCCATTGTATCTAGGAAGTAACTAACTTGCTTTTGACTTTTCAGACTCATAGGCAGAAGGGACTTGCCTTGTCTCAGATAAGACTTTGGACTGTGGACTTTTGAGTTAATGCTGAAAGGACTTAAGACTTTGGGGGACTGTTGGGAAGACATGATTGGTTTTGAAATGTGAGGACATGAAATTTGGCAGGGGCCAGGGGTGGAATGATATGTTTTGTCTCCGTCCCTGCCAAAGTCTCAAATTGGAGCTCCCATAATTCTCACCTGTGGGCAGGACCCAGTGGGGAGCAACTGAATCATGAGAGTGGGTCCTTCCTGTGCTATTCTCATGATAATAAATAAGTCTCATGAGATCTGATGGTTTTATAATGAGGAGTTTCCCTGCGCATGCAGTCTCTCTTGCCTGCCACCATGTGAGACATGACTTTGCTCCTCCTTTGTCTTCCACCATGATTGTAAGGCCCCCTCAGCCATGTGGAACTGTGAGCCCATTTAACCTCTCTTTATTTCTAAATCACCCAATCTCAGGTATGTCTTTATTAGCAGCACAAGAACAGACTAATATAGATGTTGAATATGCAAAGTAACTCTGAGAGGGAAGAACAAATCACACTTTGTAATTTCAAAATATATTACAAAGCTACAGTAATTAAAACAGTATGATACTGAACTAAAAGCAGACATATAGACCACTGAAAGAGAATAGAATCCAGAAATAAATCCATGCATATAGTTCATCTGATTTTCAACATGTTTGCCAAGAATACACAATAGCTCCTTTTCCCAGTAAGTTGTGTTGGAGAAATTGGATATTTATGCAAAAGCATGAAACTGGACCCTTATTTTACACCATAGCAAAAATTCAAACAAAATGTATTCAAGACTTGAACATAAGACCCAAAACTGTAAAACTACTAGAACACATAGAAAAAAAGTTTCATGGCATTGGTCTATGTAGTGAATTCACTTGATACAACACCAAAAGCACAGCCAAGAAAGCAAAAATAGACAAATCAGATTACGTCAAACTAAAACACTTCTACAGCAAAGGAAGCCATCAATGGAGTGAAAAAACCATCTATGAAAATCTTTGAAATGTGAGAACATATTTGCAAATTATATATCAAACTGGGATTAATTTCCAAATGTATAGGAAACTTCTGCAACTAAATAGCAAAAATCTAACAATCCAATTGAAAAACATGCAAAGGGATTAAAAAGACATTTCTCCAAAGACTTACATATGGCCAAGACATCCAACAAGCCACAAATCATCAAGGAAATGAAAATTAAAACTACTGTTAAATATCCAGCTATTGGAATGACTGTGATGAAAAAGACAAAAACAAGTGTTGGTGAATATTTGGAGAAACCGAATCCTTTGTAAACTGTTAGTAGGAGTGCAACATGGCACAGTTAATGTGGATAATAGTATGGAGGTTTCTCAAAAAGGTAAAAATAGAACAACCATATGATTCAGCAATTCTACTTCAGAATGCATATCCAAAGGAATCGAAATCTGTATCTCAAAGAAGTATTAGCACTCCCTTGTTCGCTGCAGTTCTATTCACAATAGTGAAGATAAGGAAACAACCTAAATGTTCACTGATGAATGAACAGATTAAGAAAATGTGGTATGTACATACCATAAAATATTATTCAGGTTTTCAAAAAAAGGAAAGAAGTCCTGCAATATGTGACAGCATGGATGAAACATGAGGATAATTTGATAAGTAAAATAAGTCAATCACAAAAAGACACTGTTTGATACCAATTATATTAATTATCTAAATTGTCAAACTCACAGAAGCAGAACGTAGAATGGTTGTTGCCAAGGGCAGTGGGCACTGGGAAATAGTGAGTTGCTAATCAATTAGTATAAAGAATGAGTAATGCAAGATGAATACCTTCTAGAGATGTGCTGTATAACATTGTGTCTCTGGTTAATAATATTGTATTGTACATTTACAAATCCTTTTATGGGGTACATTTCATGTCTTCTTAACAAAATTTAAAACAACAACAACAACAACAAAAACTGAGGTTCAGTTAAATCGGAATTTCAAATAAACAATGAGCGTTTTTAGCATGGGTATATTTCATGCAATAAATGAGACATACTTAATCTAAGAAACAATGTTGTTTATTTGGAATTCACATTAAATTGAGTATCTTGTGCTTTATTTTGCAACCCTACATCCATGGACTCTGGTTGTTCTGAAAATGGTCAATTTTTGCTCTGAGAAGCAGCTAAGATGGTTGTCAGCAGCTACCCTGAATCCCTGGGTCTCTGCATTCACATTTCAGGACAGCAGTCTTTCTGACCTTCTTTTCTTTGCCTTTTTTAACTGTCCTGTAGCTCTATAACTATCTGTAATATACTGATAGGCTTATTTATTTTCCAAACATTTCAATACTTTCTGCTTCTAAACAAAACCCAGATACTAATATTCCTCTGAAATTATAACTATATTCACTATAAATACACACATACATATACATATATATGACATAAATTCTTAAACTTAGGTGCTGCTTAGAATCATTTATTTTTCAAAGTTGACTTTATGTTTATGTTGTTTGTTGCTAAAATACAGCAAAATATCCTTAAATGTGGGGTTTGGTGATGACGGCAGTGGCTGCTGCCATCATGCTGGCTGCAGCAGGGAAGCAAGGCTGGGGCTGCACACTCCATACAGCCAGTGGGAGCAGTACCCTTTCTGAACTGGACAGACGCTCCCCGTGCTGCTTCAGTCACCCAATCAACAGCTGTAGACCCAGGCCTTCTGCTCTAGGGAGCAAACAGAAGCCCGGTCTTCTGGGTGGGAACACAGCAGCCCAAACTGCAGCTGTGGATGCCAGCCTTCCTGTGCTCTTAGGGGAGCCGGGAACAGGCAGGATCTGCCTTTTTGGGTGCATCTGCAGCCATCGAACCTACAGCTGCAGACCTAGGCCTCCCGTCCCCCCCATTCTGGCAGGAACCAGGGACAAGCAGGAGACCTGCCTCTTCTCAGTTGGCAGGGCCGGAGCTCCCAGGTGCAGCTTCAGCTGCCCTCCCAGGTGCAGGATCCAGGCGTCTCCGAAGCCTGCACCGTTGTGGGCCTCAGGAAGGACCCCCCATCCCTGCAGGTTCGGTGGTGTCTGCCTGACCTCTCTCCACTCTCCTTCAGGCCAGGGAGGGCCTGAAGACTGGGTCCGGACTGCCAATCCCCCAGACTGGAATGGGGATTCATGGTGCCTCTTCCGGGCGTCCATGGCCATCCGTGGGCCAATCAGCACACACTTCCTCCCCTCTGAGGTCAACAAAATCCCTGGGCTCAGCCAGAGCAGGACAGAGGACTGCCAGAGGACAAGGAGGGCAGAGAGTACCCTCTCTGCTGATAGCTGGAGACAGTGGGACGACCAGATGCAGAGAGGAATACCTTCTTGGCTGAGAGCTGAAGAGATCACCTGCTGGCAGAGTAACTACCCACTACCGGAAATCGGCCAGAAAAATCGATATACCCCAGAGATCCCGTAACAGATGGTACGTTAAAATCTTACGTTCTTTTTTGATTTTACTCTCCGTAGAACAAAATTTTATTTGTTGATTTAGATAGTTTGCAAGGTCTCATCTTTCATTTGTTTCTGTGCTTCAGTTCTCCCATTATATTGTGAGTACTAGATATGAAAGAATAGTATATAAACAAACAATAATAGGACAAAAGGTCTCCACAGCACATAGTTTTATGGTGTTATAGGTCTCCTACTAAGAGTTAAAATACATTATAGAAGAATTCCCAGGAAATACATAAGCTTGTTAGTTTGATTAAAATGAATGGATCCCAATATCAAATGTAATTATTGGTTGAAGTATAAAAAAGGAGATGATCTCTACAAAGCTAATGCCTAGTGGAATTACTTTCTTCCTCCAAATGTGACAAGACTTTTCTTTTTAAAAAAATTAAAATAAAACACAATATATGGCTTGTACATTGCTGTTAAATCTATACAGGCACAATAATCCAAATACTTGAAGAAACACTTTGTTCAAGCAATTGACAACTCTGGATATAATCTTTTAAGGTAGTATGTGAGTTATAATACACACAGTGTAATGCATATGTTTTTGAATCTAACCTTGTCAGATGCCATTCTGTAATTTCTTGGTTCTATCATTTCGTAGCAAAGTGACTTTGAGCATTTCTGAACTTCATTTTTTGTATCTGATCTTTCTCTACAAGGTATAAAATACTTCCCATTACTTTTAATGGCAAAAAAACAATTACTTTTGCACCAACCTAATATTATGATAGTACCTACATCTCAATGTTGTCATGAGTTTCAAATCAAATTGTAAATATAAATATGCATAAACATATATGGATATATTTAGTTTCTAAAGCATAGGGTTGCTTTACTTTTTTTATACAACTGATATTTGCACTAGCAGTTTGACTTATATATTATTATCATTGTCAGTTACAGGTGAGAAAACCTATTACTCAAGCTACAATTTGTACCATAAATGATAACTGATTGATGAAACCTGGCAGTCACACTCAGCATTCATCTTTCTTCAGAAAAGACTGCTTTCTCTTTGAATGATCTGTTCACTTCACTGGCATCCCACATTAATTTACACTCAAAAGTTCTTCAAAGTGGTTAAAAAAAAAAAAAAAAACAGATACCTCCACTGTTGTCTTGAAATAAGATAATAATATTACTAGGAATTGCAAAGAAATTTTCTCTTAATCGGGCTAATCACAATGAAATCAATATGCTTTCATTTTCTATATTTATCCTTCTTTATAATCACGTAACATTTTATTAGTAATGTTTCTGTTACATAGTCTGCTCTCATTATCTAACATCCTCTTCATATTTTTCTATGTCTTCCAGGAAGTCAGCGATGAAGGAGAAAGAGCATAGGCATGTAAATGAACATAAGTTCATACCCCAGCTGTAATAATGATGTGTGATTTCAGGTAAACCACTTGACCTCCCATAAGTTCAGTTTTCTCCTTTATAGAATATAGATTCCAATGATAAGTACCTTGAAGGAGTGCATTAGAAGTGAGATGCCAATGCCTTCACATGCCTTATCAAATTGAGTCCTCCCACAACTCAGGCTTGTCTGCATTTAGATGGTTTCTAATTTTAAAAATTAAATTATATTTTATATACAATAATCATAAAGGACTGCTAAGTTCATAAAAATATACATTTCCCCCAGACATTGTGTGAATCCTCATGAAAATATATAGCATGGCTTATGAAGTAATATTGAAAAAAATGCTCATAAAGCTTCTTGTAGAAGTAACCACCAATTTCCTTCAATACCTAAGGCAAAGGAACAAGTTAAATAATATCTCAGGTGTGTATTTATCACAATCCACAAGGTAAGAAATTCTACAGTATGAATAACCACATTTCTTTAGCAAATATGACAAGAAACAAAAGAACAAGAGAAAAAAAAAAGATGGAGAGTATATTATTGCGCTAGGGCTGCCACAGCAATGTACTGTGAACTGGATAGCTTAAACAACAGAAATTTATTTCCTCATAGGTCCAAAAGCTGGAAGTCCAAGATCAAGGTGCTGACAGGTTTGGTTTCATTCTGAGGCTTCTCTCCTTTGTAGATGGCTGTCTTCTCCCTTTGTCTTCACACAGTCTTCCTCTGTCTTCTCTACTCCTAATCTCTTTGCCTTTTAGGACACCAATTAGATTAGATTAGACCTCACCCATTATGACCTCATTTTACACTAACTACTTCTTTAAAGGTCTGTCTCCAAATAGAGTTACATTCTGAGGCACTGTGGATTAGAACTTCAACATACAAATTTTGGTAGAAAATAATTCAGCTCATAACAGGCAGAAACTTATGAATAAAAAGAGACCTCAGCTACATATTATCCGACCATAATGCATCGACCTAAAATTAATCAACACAAACAAATGCAATAAAACAAAAAACAAAAAACAAACAAACAAACAAAAAACACAAAAGGTCAGTAGTTCTCAAATCATGGCCCATAGACCTTGGGATTCAACCAGGTTGTTTCAGAATATTCATAAGGTTAAAACTACTTGTGCGGTAATACGATGATATTTTCCTTTTCTCACTGTTCAGTAGTGCACTGTTACAATAGCAAAGCTGGTTAAAATACTGACACCTGAGTATGAATCACAAAAGAAGCCAATTTTTGAAATAAATTATTGTAAACTAAATGAATAAAGACTAATAAACATATACCCCATACAAAAGAATCTCAAATAATTAGTTGCTTTACTTTTATTTTTTTAAGTTTTTTTGTTTTGTTTTGTTTTTTTTATACTTTAAGTTCTAGGGTACATGTGCACAATGTGCAGTTACTTTACTTTCAAAGAGGTAAAGCATAACTCCCCAGTCTGTAAGTGTGGACTGAGCAACTGTCTTCTTTCTGTGTGGAAATGCTTTCAGTATGGAAAGCATTTTAAAAAGATAAATTTGCAGTGGAGAAACCTGACATATACTACTTCAGCCAGGTAATCAAGGTCAGTATCAACAGTGATAAATCATGTTGATAGTATGTACCCTTCGTATGATGCAATGAAAATGTGACTTTATTGCCCCAAGACCATAGCACCACTCTAATCATGAGAAAAACACCAGACAAATCCCAAATGACAGACATTCTTCAAAATATCTAACCAGAACTCTTCAAAAGTATCAAGGTCATAAAAAAAAAAAAAAAAAAAGCCAACCCCCAGAGATGCTGCCACAGTCAAAAGGAATCCAAGGAGTCATGACTACTCAGATGTATAAGTCAGGCAAAGAATAATAAATAATAAATAATAAAGATAAATGTAACATGGTATCCTGGAACAGAAAGGGGGGATTAGGTAAGAACTAAGGAAATATGAATAAATTATGGATCTTAGGTAATGTTAATTTGTCAATATTGTTTCATTAATTGGGTTAAATATACCATACTTACGTAGGATATAAATAGTAGGGAAACTAGGTGTGAAGTAAAAAGGAATTATTTGTATTAACTTCACAACTTTTCTGAAAACCTAAAACTACTTTCAAATAATTTTTTTAAAAAATAATTATGCCTAATAAATATTAAACTGATCTGGAAAATAGTTTCACTTAAGAATATTCTTGATAAGGCAATAAAAATAATTAATTCTATTCAGTCTTGACCCTTGTGTATTTTCAATGTAATGTGTGACTAAATGGAAAGGAAGAATAAAACACATATGCCCTCTGAACTAAATCTCAAAAAAAAAAAAAGTTACTTATTATTTGACCTGAAGAAAACACTGTCACTCTATATTTATTTATAATTGGCCATTTTTATTGAAAACTAAACAGAGTGAGCTTTTCACATTAAAGCAAACAACTGGACAGTATTTGTTACCAATGAAAACAATTGCACTTTTGAGAAAAAATTCAAGATATAAATATTGCATCACCATTATTAGCATGACTTTACCTCAATACTTAAAGACGTGCATTAGGAGATCATTGATTAATCCTAAAAATGTGACTTTTAAATACTATATACTAAAATGTGTTAATATTTGGATGATCTGTATAATGCAGAAATCACATCTTTCAAAATGATCATTACTTGATGATGCAAAATCATGAAACAGCAAAAAATCTATTCTGTATACAAAATATTTTATTAGTCCTTTTCACACTGCTATAAAGATACTATGCAAGGCTGGGTAATTTATAAAGGAAAGAGGTTTAATTGATGCATAGTTCACATGGCTGGGCAGGCCTCAAGAAATTTAGAATCATGACAGAAAGGGAAACAGGCACCTGCTTCACAAGGTGGCAGGAGAAAGAGAGAGGAGGGGAATCTGCCACTTATAAAACCACCAGATCTCCTGAGAGCTCACTCACTATCGCAAGAACAGCATGGGGGAAACCATCCCCATGATCCAATGACCTCCCACTGGGTCCCTCCGTGGTCACTTGGGGATTACAATTCGAGATGAAATTTGAGTGGGGACACAGAGCCAAACCATATTAGATAGTATAATGGATTTTAACATAGAGTGGTTTTTAAAAAGCTCATTGATATAGTTCAGATTTCACAATTTAAATAATCTTTAAGAAATTCTCACTTGTCTCACTTTGGTGTATTGGCAAAGAATAATATCGACAATAATCGAAAAATACTATTCAAAATACTTTCTCCTTTTCTAGCTGCCTATGTGTGGGAGGCCAAAATGTCTTTACACACCTAGCAAAACAATATATAGCAACATATTGAATACAAAATTAGATATGAGAATGTAACAGTCTTTTGCTAAGCAATATATTGAAGGGATTTTCAAAAATGTAATGTCGCTGTTTACACATTTAAGAAATAGTTTTTTTCATAAAAGGTAGTATTTAATATTGATTTATTTCATTGATATTTTGAATGAATAACAGAGCTCTTTTAATTTCTGATAAAATAAATATTAACAGGTATAACTCACATAAGACAAAAGATATTGTTTAGGAATTTCAATATTCTTTTAGAATGTAAACGTTTCTTGAAGTCAAATAGTTTAGGAGCTACTGTATTAGGCAATCACAGATATGTGAAAACTGACTGGAACTTTATAATTGAGAAATTATTGTTAAATATGTTAGGTGGAATAATTCTATAATGGATTTCAGTTTTTGAGTCCCAATCATTTAGGGAGAGATAATTAAATATTCGTGTAAAATGATTTGTTATCTGGAACAAAATAATCTGAAAGAGGGGGCTGAGTTATGCCGTGGATAGCAGGCAGATGAAATAAGACTGTTGATAGGTTTCTAAATATTTGGTGATATATATTTGGGATTTTAATATAATACCTTTTCTACTCTTGCATGATAAAATATTAAATCTTTATTTTAATATTTAAGCAAAATATACCTCTTAGATACTGATTACTTCTGCTTTTTATTGACTCACGGCTCCTACTTAGGGCATGTGTTAATTTACTTTTTTTCTTCTTGATGTCTAGTATCTAGCACAGTTCCCTACATTTACTCAAGAAGTGCCTGTTGAATGTGAAATAAATTAATGTCTCTTCTCATCTGCATTGCAGTATGTGTCTCCCTCATTGTCTGTTCATGCATTTCTCATTGATGTCTTATATTCAAAATCTCCGAGAGAAAATTCTTGGTTTGCTAACTGAAACAAGTTAACAGTTTACCTATTGTGAAGAATTTTTGTTTGCAACCACATTAGGCAAAGCAAATTATCTTCCACGAAGTTGTCCATGCCTGGCCTAATTAGTTGTGGTCCATAATAGTGTTGTAACCCATATACAAAAAATGTCACAAACATGGACTGTTAGATGACAAAGATACGAGTCTTTTAAAAAGATAATCTGTGAAACCTGACTGAACCTTTGCTTTTCATTACAATATATTGGATTTAAGCCTGGTGTTTAGAGAAGCAAAGATGGATGTAAATATCTTCAGGACTCCCAAGGAAAACTTTCCAACTCCCAAATCTGCTCATTGAGTTTATTTTCATAAGGCTTTTCCATTCAGTAATTAAAGATATGACTTAGTGTATAAATACCCCCAGGATCAGTTAAATAGTTACTCATATTAAAGAATAAATTATTCTTTCCTGAAAGCAGTTTTGACCAAGGAAAGGATAAAAAAGGTGATTAGAAAATTGTAAATATGAGAAAAGGAAAAGAGCTTTAAAAGAGGTACAGGAACAAATACACACTCTGACCCAGAACAAATTTTGCTCTTAAAAATAAAGATGATGGAAATCTATAAATATTGTATTCAATGCAATATCTCAGAGAAAGATTTTCTCTTTGACATTCTGCTCACTTACCCAGATGTAGTTTACTCTGATAACATTTAGATTTAGTTCTATAAAACACCTTAAGCAAAAAGAAATATTCTGATATCACTGACTATAGGCCCCATCATTCAAAAATCCTATGGACAAAACTGTATCATCATTTATCAAGAACTGTGCTATCTATCTTGTAGACTCCATCTTTAGCATTGTCAGCAGCAAAGAGAACATACTCATCTTCCTTCTTTTTTCCTTGTTCTGTAAAGTTGACTGTAATATTTTTGAACGAAAAGAGTTACTTATTCCACTATGATGAACACGAAAATAACATTTCTTGGTAGCTCAGACATGAGCATTGGGGAATAGATATTTTATGAGTTTCTGCTTATGGTTTTTAGTGCCTTGGTTTAATAAATATAAATTTAGTATGCATCATGTTGTAATATAATGGTTATGTTCATTTGCTAGGGCTGTTGTAACAAAATACCACAGACTAGGTGACTTCAACACTGGAAATTTATTTTCCCACAGTTCTGGAAGGTAGAAGTCAGATCAAGATTTGGTTTGTGACATGGTTTGGCTCTCACCTTGAATTGCAATATTTCCTTATCTGTGTCATGGGACAGTCCTGGTGGGAGGTAATTGAATCATGGGGTGGGTTTTTCCTGTGCTGTTCTCATGTTAGTGAATAAGTCTCTTGAGATCTGATAGTTTCATAAAAGGGAGATCCCCTGCACATGCTGTCTTGCCTGCCGCCATGTAAGACGTGACTTGCTCCTCATTTGCCTTCTGCCATGATTGTGAGGCCTCCCTCGCCATGTGGAACTGTGAGTCAGTTAAACCTCTTTTCTTTCTAAGTTACCCAGTCTTGGGTATGCCTTTATTAGCAGCATAAGAACAGATTAATATAATAAATTGGTACAAGTAGAGGGGGGTGCTGCTATAAAGATACCCAAAAATGTAGAAGTAACTTTGGAACTGGGTAACAGGCAGAGGTTGGAACAGGGCTCAGAAAACAGGAAGATGTGGGAAAGTTTGGAAATTCCTAGAGACTTGTTGAATGGTTTTGACCAATATGCTCATAGTGATATGGAGCATAAAGTCCAGGCTGAGGTGGTCTCAGATGAAGATGAGGGACTTGTTGGAACTGGAGTAGAGGTCATTTGCTGTACAGAGACTAGTGGCATTTTGCCCCAGCCTTAGAGATCTGTGGAACTTTGAACTTGAGAGATGTGATTTAATGTTTCTGTTTGAAGAAATTATTAAGCAGCAATGTGTTAAAGAGGAAGCAGAGCATAAAAGTTTGGAAAATTTGCAGCCAGATGATGCACTAGAAAAGGAAACTGCATCTTCTGGGGAGAAATTCAAGCCTGATGCAGAAATTTGCATAAATAATAAGGATACCAATGTGTATCACCAAGGCAATGGAGAAAATGTCTCCAGGGCATGCCAGAGACCTTTGTGGCAGCCCCTCCCATCACAGGCGTGAAGCCTAGGAGGAAAAAATAGCTTCATTGGCTGGGCCCAGGGCCTCCCTACCATGTGCAGCCCTAGCAACTTGGTGCCCTGCTTCCCAGCTGCTCCAGTCATGGCTAAAAGGGGCCAAGGTACAGCTCAAGCGGTGGCTCCAGAGGGTTCAAGCCCCGAGCCTTGGCAACTTCCATGTGGTATTGAGCCTGTGGGTGCACAAAAGTCAAGAACTGAGGTTTGGGAACCTCTGCCTACATATCAGAGGATGTATGACAATGCCTAATGTCTAGGCAGAAGTTTACTGCAAGGGCAGATCCCTCATGGAGAATCTCTGCTAGGGCAATGCAGAAGAGAAATATGGGGTCAGAGCCTACACATAGAATACCCACAGGGGCACTGCCTACTGGAGTTGTAAGAAGAGGGTCACTTTCCTTCATACCCTAGAATGGTAGATCCATTGATGGCTTGAACCATGTGCTTGGAAAAGCCACAGACACAAGGCCAGTCCATGAAAGCAGTCAGGCGGGTAGCTGTACCCTGCAAAGCCACAAGGGCAGAGCTGCCCAAGGCAGTAGGAGCCCAACTCTTACATCAGTGTGCCCTGGATATAAGACATAGAGTCAAAGGAGATCGTTTTGGAGGTTATCATTTGCCTGCCTTGCTGGATTTTGGACTTTCATGGGACCTGTAGTGCCTTCATTTTGGTCAATTTCTCCCTGTATTTACCCAATGCCTGCACCCCCATTGTATCTAGGAAGTAACTAACTTGCTTTTGATTTTACTGACTCATAGGTAAAAGGAATTTGTCCTCTCTCAGATGAGACTTTGGACTGTGGACTTTTGAGTTAAAGCTGAAATAAGTTAAGGCTTCTAGGGACTGCTGGGAAGGCATGCTTGGTTTTGAAATGTGAAGAAGTTTTTTTCTTATGTTGTTCTCATGAGAGTGAATAAGTCTCATGAGATCTGATGGTTTTATAAAGGGGAGTTCTCCTGCATATGCTCTTTTTCCTGCCACCACGTAAGACATGACCTTGTTCCTCTTCACTTCTGCCATGATTTTGAGGCCTCTCTAGCTATGTGGAACTGTGAGTCCATTTAACCTCTCTCCTTTATACATTACTCAGTTTTAGGTATGTCTTTATTAGCAACATGAGAGCAGACTAATATAGTTTGTTTTCTCCAGAGGCCTCTCTCCTTCACTTGCAGATGGCTGCCTTCTCACACTGTCCTTAGTGGTCTTTCCTCCCTGCCTGCATCTTTGGAGTGTCTCTGGGTACCCAAATTTTCTATAAGGACACCAGTAAGGTTGAATTTGAACCCAACATAACTACTTCATTTTAAGTCAATGACCTTTTAATGGCCCTGTCTTCAAATATAGCCACATTCTTAGGTACTTAGATTAGGTCTTCATATAAATCTTTTGTGGTAACAGAATTCTCCCCATAAAAGTGCTAATCTCTGGATACAACTAGGAGTAAAACAAATAGAATCCCAGTTATCATGATGCTTATATTTTAATAAAAACAAGGTTTTAATATGCAGGTAAATATATAAAATATAATGTATAAAAAATCACTGTGCTACAAATTGTTAAAAAACAAATAAGACAGAATGTAATATGCTTCAGTAGGATGTTTAGTTGATGCCTCTCCAAGGATGTGATATTCCCTCTAGGTGATGCGATAATATGCACCTTTTAGTAAACTTGAAAATCTTCTGCTGTCAGATATAATAGCATCATGTGATAAGACCTGGTGAAAAAGAAAACCTGTATGTATTCAAGGATGTTATCATCGGCTTGTATTGCTGTAAAATACTGAGCAAGGAGAATAGAGCTAGGCTATAAGTTTGCAAAGGCTGTCAAAAGCCAAATGACACAGAACATTGTAGGTCATAGCAAAGCATGAGGGTTATGATTTAGGTTTGAGAAAAAATCATTAAGGGGTTACAACAACCAGAATAGCATAATTAATTTATGTTTTCAAAATTTTATTTTGCTTTCTTGAATATAAATGGGGTGGGGCATAAAAGATTTTACAGTAATTTAAAGACAAAATGAAGGTTGGAATAGGACGTAGTAGAAGACAGGAAAACAGTGAATAGAATTAAAACATATTTTGGAGGCAGATAAGTTCTTTTGCAGTTTGAAATTGCTCTATGTCAAAACCTGTGAAGGATGTAAGATTTTTTTTTTCCTACTTGTAAACCAAATAGCTAATCTGTCACAGTTTCATTGATGCTGAAAGATGAAACAAACATCCTAGGTAACACAGAAAGACCAACATCACATGTTTTCACTTATTTGTAGGATTTAAAAATCAAAATAATTGAACTCATGGACACTGAGAGTGGAAGAATGGTTACCAGAGGCTATGACGGTCAATGGGAGTTTTGGGGAGTGTGCCTGGATGGTTAGTGGGTACAAAAATAGTAAAAATACCTTTTTGTATAAGGTGAGAGATGAGGATCCAGTTTCAAGGGTGTTTTAAAGACAAAAATCATTAATGTCTCTTCATCCTCAGCACTTCCTAGTACCTAAAATGTTCCTTCCATAGGATCAGGGGTTTTGTTCACACATTTTTACTGCAAAATCAGTGTATTCTATTCCAATAGGTATAACTTCACCTATTTTTTAGTCATCTCCTATTCATACCCAAACTTTCAGTTCAAAATTGCCAAGTGCTAGATTGCCAAAACTGTTTTTATAAATTTACATATAACTATTGTACCCTCACTTTGGCTGGTGTTGGGTACTTTAGGGAGAATGAGAGAGCAGTTTACTAAAGCAAGTGGTCATTATACTTAAGATCTAGGACCATATCAATCCAACAAGAGGAACCAGGTTGCTAAAGTTGATTTCTGTATGTCTGCTGTAGCTCTTTGGGAAAACTAGCACCTTGATGTACACTAAGAAGGTAGCATGATGTCCAGTAATGATCAGGGTAGAATCTCAAATTTTTAAAATAGGTTTATACAGCCCTCTATCAATTTCATCCTGAGTGTGACCCAGTACAAGACAGTGATAGAGGATTCCTTACTGTGAACATACATTCAGGATGTTTATTTCCTTGGTGGCTTCCATTGCAATGGTAGATGTCTTCTGCAAAGACCATTTTACAACACAGGCATAAAGTGAGTATAATGGTCATTTGTAAGTCAGGGGCTAATTCTGTTTCAAAACACTGCACAGAATTTCACCCATTCAGGTGAAGGGTCAGGTCATCTCAGAGGTGGGTGTTGGAAGATCATAACATTTTCAGATCCTAAAGTAATAGGTGATGGACAGAGAGGTTCATTGAGAAAGGGGTCATGGAGATAATCTGTGCTAGACTATAAAACACACATCCACTTTTACTAGTATTTTCTAGGTGAATGACTTAATGTTCCATCTGATTATAAATAAGATAGCAAGATGGTTAACCCTGTATTTCAAACCAAATATGCTTCATGTACAGTTAAAAAATATTAATTTTAATAAGACATTAACATGCACATGGAGATTCAAGGACACACACTGTCAAACCTCTGATAATCTATGGATGAAATTCTGACTTCCAAGTAGAATAATTGACTATTGAATACTCTATGTACTGTTAGGTCGGGTACATTCTGATATTAAAAACAGCGGCATGCTTAACAGGGAAAACCATTACTATTTCATTAATATGATTTTAGGATGAAGTAATCAATTACACAACTATTTACTGAGCATGGTGTTAGTTATATATAAAAATTAAACCATCCATTCCTTTAGAAAATATGACATGCTCTATATTAAATGACAAGATTCTCTGATAGTTGTTTGGCCACATTTTATGACTTGTTTCCTGATATATTTTCAATATAAAAGTCCCATTTGATACTCAATGGAAGTGGAATAGATGGGTAGGGAAAATATACTTTTACCCTTTTTGTTTTTCCCTAAGCAAAATTGATAGACAGTTCATTGAGATAGCCCACCAAATGAGGTTTTCAAAATGCAGAAATAATATTATTTGCCTTGTTTACAACATATTATCAAGATTAAAATCTGGAAAAAACAATCCACAAGGGTATCTATAATTAAGGAAAAGCCACACACATTTAGTCCCAAAATTGCTAGTTAAATAAAAGGAAGGAAAGGGAAAGGAGCTTAAATGAAGAATGAAATATTGAAACAAAAGACAGTCCATATGGGTCTAAGGAAAAGAGAAATATTGCCTGAAAATGTGTTAGATATGGTGATCAAGAAAGTACCTATAGACAGGGCAATACCCTGAGTGGTTAGGAGCATGAAGGGGAAGTACTCTAGAAATCTGTGAGGGAACTGGAAAGAAGTAGCACTGAGTGGCTAGTATAATTAAATACAAAGTAAAGATAAAAATGCTAAAGTAATTGTTTAGCTAGGGAATAATTTTTTAAACAAATCCAGTCATCTGGATCCTTTAATTAAAACAACTACAATACTAAAACTACAATCCTAACAACTACAACAATAAAAACCTCTGTGATTTCCTCATTGCAAACCACGCATTACTCTCTGGTCTCTAATGCCAGTGCTATGTTACAATACTTAACAAATATCCTTTGTGCATACCGGTTTCCTTCTGTTGAAGACCTCCACCTTTTGCACTTTGGAAAACTTCTAATTTCATTCTGTAATCGCTTTCACAGAAAGCTCCTTAAATTCCTTCAAGCGAAGTTAATTGTTTTTGTCCCTTTGATAAAGGTTTGAGCTGTTTTAGCACTAACCAAATGGTACGGTAATTTTTTTGCATTTCTCCTTCACCCCTCAGGGCAAGCTCCTCTAGGCCAGAGATCATGAACACTTCATGTTTCATTCTTTTATTTTGTAACTCAGTGCTTAGTGTATCACGTGTAACAGTTAAATGAAAGTTATCAAATTAAGTTTTTCTTCATGACTGATTGGGTATCAGGAAAAATAAAAGGGTTTGTTGCAAAGCAGAGAAGCAAGCATTACTCTTGAGAGCCAAGCATATTTGGAAAAGTAGAATGTATCAGTATAGTGTTCTCTGGTATTTTACTGTGATGTATGTACTAAGAGGTAGAGGAAGAAACACCTCTCTCTTTTAGCCCAGTCTAGTTACTAGTTGTACTAAGGCACCAGTAGGATCTTTGGTTTATACACAAACATAATTGCATATCAGAGCTAGACACTGAGTTTGTGCTTCCCCCTGGTGGGCTTTTTCTTATGTTCTCATGACTGCCTTCCATATATCCAGTAACCCTGGCCACTTGATTGATTGCTGCAGGTATTTAATGTTCTGTAATTGATGAGTATCCAAACAATATTTCTAGTGTATTGATTTCTAATTATCATTCAGTCTATTACTATTGATTATGTCACATGCTTAGCGATTTAGAAATTCTATTGTTGGAGATTCACTAGGAATATAACATCTTTAGCTATACAACTTCAAGTGAAAGTGCCTTCAGTATTTTTTAAACTGTTTTCTGCTTTTATATAAAAATATGCATAGTACCTGTAGACCTCATTAAATCTATTAAAATATATTGATTTTAAATTGTATCTTTTTTGGCATGTGGATGGTAGAGTTGCACTTTCTTGTTTCTATGAAGTTGAATATGGCTATTTGACTTGTTCTGCAAATAGGAGGCTGCTGATCACTGTATGGGCAAGATTTTAAACCCCAGACATCTTCTCTCCATTGACACTCTCTGGTCCTAAGTAGTGTTTCTTAAGGATGCTAGATCAGTCTGAGTCCCTGAATGAGAATGAAATAAATGAATGTCCTGTAATCAACAAACCACCCCCATCCCTGGCCATACACATTGAACTGAAATAGATAAAAATTGTGAGAAAAAAATAAACCTGTGTAGTATGAAGTAATTTATTTTGTTGGAATGTTATCCTTGCAATTTAATCTGAGTTATCTCAATCTATACTGTGCCGAATATTAAAGTGGAAATAGTCACTTTTTCTTTGTAACACTGTTTCTTTATCATAACCAAATATTATCTTGAGGAGCAAATGAGGTTAATAGTCCCCAGGAATTTCGAGCGACTGTTAGTTTTCACTCATTCTGCTTCCATCTAATCACGAGTAAACATTATTTTTACCAAGGGAAAAATAATTGGATCTGCCCAGAATCAAGAATATTAGTTTAAAACACCTTTAGGAATGAATTAAGTAAGTTTATGGGTATATTTTGCTTATATGTGTTATTGAAATTACCCTTAAGCTTCCCCATTAATCTAGGTAGCAACTGTGCATATACAAAATGAAATGGTTTACAATGTCACTGTGTTCTACTCATTGTTCCCTAAACCTGCTTCCAGGAATTAATGTTCTGATTGTTCAAAATATTTGCTTTCTTTGATTATACTGTTGACGTTAGTGGAAAAATAAACAATAGAAATGTTGATTAAAATTTAAAAAAATGGCTGACTGTCTTTTCAGACTCAGCCCACCTGCACCCAGGTAAAATAAACAACCATGTTGCTCACACAAAGCCTGTTTGGGGATCTCTTCACACGGACACGTGAGACATTTGGTGCCGAAGACTTGGGTCAGCGGGACTCCTTTGGGAGACCAGTCCCCTGTCCTCACCCTCACTCCATGAAGAGATCCACCTACGACCTCAACCTCGGGTCCTCAGACCAACCAGCCCAAGGAACATCTCACCAATTTTAAATCAGAAATTTATTGGCTCACTGTTCTGAAGGCTGGGAAGTCCAAGATCAAGTGGCCAGCATCTGCTGAAGTTCTTCTTGCTGGGTCATCCCATAGTGGAAGAGCAAAGAGAGGACAACAGAGAAAGAGAGTAAGAAGATTGAACTCCCCTTCTTTTAAGGAACCCCCTCTGGCATTAATCTATTAACTCTACCCTCATGACCTAATCACCTTTCATGATGCCCCACCTCCCAACAACATTGCACTGGGGATTAAGTTTCCAACACAGGCATTTTGAGGTACACATTCAAACCATAGCATTCAATAAACTGGGATTTTTACTCTAAAAAAAAAAAAATTTAAAAAAATAGGAAAGCCTGAATGTGACACAATTTGAAAAACTAAATATTACTTAGAAAAACTGTCTCTTATTTTATAAAATCTTTTTTTTTTTTTTTTTAAATTTTTAGATTCCACATGTGAGTACAACCATTCAGTGTTTGTCCTTCTGTTCCTGGCTTATTGAACTCAACATAATGCCCTGCTAGTTCATCCATGTCCATGCAAATGGCAGAAGTAAAGAGTGGAATGGTGGTTATCAGAGTCTGGGGAGGGATGGGGAAAGGTAAGACTGGGAGAGGATGAGCAATGGATGCAAAGTTGCGATTAAACAGGAAGAATAATCTTTGATGTTCTATTACTCAGTAGAGTAAGTATAGCAAATAACAATGCAGCGTATATTCCTAGATAGTTAGAAATAAATACTTTGGATGCTGGCATCACAAAGAAGTGTTTAAAGTGATGGGTATCATAATTACCCTGATTTGATCATTATCCTATGGATATATGTATCGAAACATCATATTTTATTTTAGAAATAAGTACAACTATTATGTGCCAATTACAAATTAAATAATTTAAAAATTGAGAAACTTTCAAACTAAAAAGAGGTATAAGAATAATGGGATGAAAATACATTGCAAATAAGAAATAATCAACTACTGATGAATGGAAACAAAAGAATGATGTAGTAATCAATAGCTTTTCTAATTATACGTAATATGGAAGGTTACAATTGATGGTTGTGCTCTTCCTCCAAAAAGCATCACCACCATTTTGAGCTGGCAAACCAAATGGCATCATGTGTTCCCTAGAGGTAAAGTCCCAACAAAGAAGGCCATGTCTAGCCAACATTTCTTGAATGAAAAAAAGTCAGGTTCCCCTGGTGTACATCTATTTCTAAAACAAACTTAAATTTATGTGATGGTTATTTAAAAGATTCACACCATTCAAAGTTCAATTTTAAGAGTTTCACAGGAAAGTCATACACCATCTGAGAGAAAAGAAATGTTTTCTTTTTTCGTCTTTCTTTGTGTTTCCATTAGCATTAACCACAGTTTGATGGTTAATGGTCATTTTGTCACAATACATTCATTCAATTCAATCAAAGGAAGACTAATTATCTTGTTTTCTGATTCATCAGTCTAACACACATACACACACACACACACACACACACACACACATGTATTTGGGAGAATATATAGGTATATAGCGTTCCCAAGTTACCCTCATTCTGACATAATCATGTATACACACATATATGCATATATACATATATTGATAAGTGAAGAGTTAGCTGTAACCCTTTTAATTATGCATTTATTTTCACCCACACATTTACATAGAAGCAGAGAGGTCTTATGAGAGCAATATTCGTATGACCCCTTCCTTTCAGAACCACCCAAGGATAGATTACCAAATTTGAGGACAAATATATACAGATCTTAAAATGAGCACTGGAGGATAGGGAATCCCTTTTCTCTGCCCTATGGTCAACAACATATGAACTCATTGGTTCTAGCTCTATAAAGGAGTTGGGGATCAAATGTGTTTTACATCTGGCATTCTGAAGGAAGATTGTTTTTCCTTTAAAAGTTTGGCTATAGGAGGCATATCTGAACTGCAATGCTTGGAGTACACATTAATATAATGCAATGTATCCTTAGTCCTGTCTAATTATAGTGAAAGCATAGCCTTTAAGGAGTTATTGTGATCAAATGGATTAGGACAGCTGTAATCTAGAAGCCGCTGGGCAGTAAGTATAGGTTAGAAATAAGGGTAGGTAACTAAGGTATGCCTCTATGGTTTCCCCAAGCTTAAGCAAGTAGCAATGCTCAGTTTCCCCATCACTGACAGCAAAGAGAGAGCAATTAAAACAGCAAAGAACAATTCTGCAGTCAGGCTCCTTTTTCATAGGGCATCCAAGGCTCTCACTTTTGTTGAACACAAAGCTGTATCACTATAAGTTTACAATGCTTCAGTACTTGAGAAAACTGAATTATGAACAGTTGAATCCAAAAATGTCCAAGAGAAAAAAAATTTTATCAAACAAAGTTAATTAGACCAACTTCTTACTTTAAGGGTGCACACCATTGTGACAAAGTCTGAGTAGTATTGCAGAAGGTGTTGAGTAAACTTGTTTGTGAGGTTTTGGTTTCTGGACTGAAGTGATTTAATGCAGGTTTTTAAGGTGGACGAGTGCTTAGGTTTGAAAAAAGGTTGTGATGTGATCGTTCAAGATAATGGAACATTGTGAGGCTGAGGCAAGAGTCTTGAAATGAGTCTTAATACATAAACTGTTGTCTAATAAGCAAGCTCTATCCCGCTATGAAACAATATGTTGTCCACATTGGAGGCATGTTTGCCAATCTCTTTCAATTTCACAGTGTACTTCAATCTTTGACTGATTTATTTTGTTATTTTGTCAGTGTCCCTATCAAAAAAAAAATACACACCAACCTACTTCCTAATGAACTTCTAAATTTGTGTTATTGATTCATTTAGTAACTAATTCATATATTTGGGTATTAGAATGATTAATTATCTAAATATTAAAGTTGCTGATAATAGGCTGGGAATGGTGGCTCACGCCTGTAATCCCACCACTTTGGGAGGCCGAGACAGGTGGATCATGAGGTCAGATTGAGACCATCCTGGCTAACACGGTGAAACCCCATCTCTACTAAAAATACTAAAAATACAAAAAATTAGCCGGGCATGGTGGCAGGCGCCTGTAGTCCCAGCTACTCTGGACAGTGAGGCGGGAGAATGGCATGAACCTGGGAGGAGGAGCTTGCGGTGAGCTGAGATGGTGCCACTGCACTCCAGCCTGGGTGACAGAGTGAGACTCTGTCTCAAAAAAAAAAAAAAAAAAAAAATTGCGGATAATAAGCCGTTTGGATATTTAAAGGTCATGATGATAACAAAGTATGTCTACTGTTGAAAACTTTTGCATCTGGTTTGAGTAACAGGTAATAATTTGTTCATGTCATTTTTATATTAAATATAAGCATGAAACTCCTGAGCATTATATAAATATAAAAGAGCATTATTAATTCACACAAACTCCTTGTACAAAAATGGAGAGGTAACCTTCACATTATATTCTAAGTTAATGATGTGTTTTTCATGTGCATGTCAGTCTCACTAATATCCAATTAAATACATTTCTCATACACCTGATCTCTAATGTATGCTGTGCTTTGTGCAAACACAGCATGAAGGGATATTTACTATCAAGTTAATGGAGATCATTTAGCTGTCCGTGATACAGAGGTGTTTTCCATTTGTTATTGACACGCACTGGAACACATCAGCTGTGAAATCCGTAATTTAAAGCTCAAGAGTAATTTCAGATAGACATCCATCAAAACATTTAATTGTCACTTAAATATTACATTTCCATAAAGATGAATCATTAATATGAAGTAAAAAAGCAAATTGTAGTCACCAGAAAAAGCCACCTCATGTCAGTCAAAAACATTAGTGTTGAGCTCCCAATTTCTCAATCATTAACAATAAATTTCATTAAATAAAATAATCAGTAACAAAATTAAATATATGCAATTATATTTTAATCAGTAACAAAATTAAATATATGCAATTGTATTTTTGCATCTCATATATGAAAAATACATTTGTATTTGGGGTAGTGATTTAGGTTTTCTTTTAAATAAAATTTTTGTTTTTAAAGTTTTTGATTACAAAGCAATTGTGAAGATAAGGAATTCCCATATATCTCAAATCCAGCTTCCATATTATTTTCATCTTATATTAGTATGGTCACTTGTCACAATGAACAAACCAATATTGATTTTTTTTATAGTATTGACATATTATTGACACATGATTATTATCAGCTAAAGTCCACAATGTATTCAGAACTCCTTAGTTTTCTACCTAACGTCTCTATTCTGTTCCAAGATCCTATCCAGTGTACCACGATATATTTATTTGTAATGTTTCCATGGATTCCTCTAGGCTGTGACATTTTCAGACTTTTCTTGTTTTTGATGACCTTGGTAATTTTGAGAAGTACTGGTCAGATATTTTGTAAAATAACTCTCAAATTGAATTCATCTGATGATTTTCTTGTGATTAGACTATGGCAGTGGGTTTTAGCGGGGCAGATCCTAGAGGCAAAATGACATTTTTATCACACCATCAACATGACTGTTGATGTTAACCTTGATCACTTGACTGGGGAAATGCTTGTCAGATTTCTCTACTGTAAAGTTACTTATCTCCCCCTCCCCTTCCCATAATGTACTCTTCGAATAATGAGTCACAGGGCATAACCCACACTTAAGGAATAAGGGTTATGCCCTATCCCCTAGAGGGCAGACTATCAAAATAAATTATTTTGAATTATTCTGCACAAGAGATGTCTATTCTCCCCTACTTATTTCTTTAATCATTTGTTTATATGAGCATTGACTCATGGATATGTATTTAAAACTTCGGATTAAAATCCAACATTACTTTATTTAATTTGTTGCTTGAATTGTTCTGGCTTGGACATTGGAAGCTTGTTCAGTTTGCTCTTGTAGCTCTCTAACACACCTCGAACATTGTGAGGTTTTGGGTTTTGTTAGGAGTTCCTTACTCTCTGATACAAAGAGGCTCATCATAAATATATCTTGCCCGAGCCTAGAATCAGAAACTTTTACGAGAAACTCTATTCTATGTAATGAAGCATGGTATTAGAAACCAAGACCTGTGCTGGGGTGCTTGTTACTATTGGGGTGTTACTGATTTTAGCCTTTCCCACCTGACCAAGGAAATATATGTGTTATACTAACATATTCTATACACATATCTACATGTGTATATATGTATAACATATTTATATACAGTTCTATAAATGTTTCTATTTGTAGTCACCTGTTATCTATATTAACTAAATAGGAGTTTTTACTAAAGTATCCACATCTGATCTATTGATATGTGTAATTCCAGCCTCCCTTCCTCACTTTTCTATGTATTCCCATAATAGCAGTGTCATATGTGGGAACAAGAGTGGCCTTTTTTTCAATGCTAATCTGCCATCCAACTTTTGACTAACTGTAAGTTCAGGAATGCCTCCAAAATATCTAGTTGGTGAATTATTCTTTAGTAGGAACATCTATTCTTTGTAAGTTTCCTCTAAAATTACTCTCATCATTGCAGAAATCATAGAGTGTGACATCTGTAGCCACCTATACATTCTTTCCAAACCACATATGCTTCATCCCCAAAATATAAGCCCTGGGTCTGTGGTACAGAGATCCACATGTTTTGCCCCCTGCTCAAGATCATACTTCTGTCTGTAGTCCCCCTACCAAATCAACCAAAGCTGACACACTATAACACTAGACTTATCTTCCCCCTTCATTAATTTCTTGGTTCCCTGCGCATTTTGGGGTCACTTTGCATATACAGCCCATTCACGGATCACATAATTGGCACCTATAATTCATCATCCATTTCTTTCATTGCTCATTCCAGTATACATGTATAGTGGTATCAGAATCATTAACTCATACCCCATCGTGGAACAACTTTACTACCTAGAGTATGGTGCTTATACGCAAATAAGTTGCCCTTAGTATAACAGAGTCCACTCATTTTCCAGGATACATAGGCCATCAACTTTTCCCCTGACTGCTTCAATGTTGTTGTCGTACACATTTGTCATTCTACTTTTTTTGTGGAATAATGTATCCAGCATTACAATATCATACAAAATAATTGGAGTGCCCTAAATAATCTTCTACATTTGACTTACGTAACTCTCTTCCCTCACGGAAAACCGTAGAAATGGCTGAGTTTACTATCTATGTATTTTACATTTTACAAAACCTATTACTATTAAATTCTTGTAGTATGTAGCCCTTCAGACTGCTTTCTTTCACATACATAGAAGCTCCCTCAGGGTCATTTGGTGGCCTAATGTCTCATTATTTTATATTGTTGGACAATAAATGACTGTATGAATGTACCAAAATGTGTTTATCCTTTTCACCTACCAAAGTACACCTTGGTCACTTCCAGGATTTACTAGCTGAATAAAGTGGCTAAAAATATTGATGTGAAGGTTTTTTTTAATACAAATATACATTTTCAAATAGTTGGAAACACCTAGGAGTATAATTGCTGGGTCATATAATAAGACTATATTTAGCTTTGTCAGAACCATTCAGCTATCCTACAAAGAGGCTGTAATATTTTGCATTTCTACCTGCAGTGAATGAGAATTTCTGTTGCTCTGCATCCTCTTTGGTAATTGGTATTGTTAGTTTTGAGAATTTTGGTTATTCTAATGGGTGTGTACTGGCATCCCATTTTTATTTTAATTTGCAATTCTCCAATGACAAAATTATGTTGACATATTTTTTGTGCTTATTTGCTGTATAAATATATCTAATATACACATATGCATATTATATGTATGTATATGTTATATACATACATATATATTATATGCTATAATATATAATATACATATATGTATATTATGTGTATATTATATATAAAAATATATATATATTTAGTGTGGTGTCTATGTAGAACATTATCCCATTTTTTTAAACTAGGTATTTACCTTATTATTGAGTTTATATGTATACATATACATATGTATATTATATATTATATGTATATTTTATATATAGTGTGGTGTCTGTGTAGAACATTATCCCATTTTTTTAATGTATAAACTCAACCTTATTGTTGAGTTTTAAGCGTTATTTTCATATTCTAAATACAAGTCCTTCATCAGATGTGTGTTTTGTAAATATTTTACCCAATCTGTTCACTTTATTTTTATTTCCTTAATGGTATATTTTGTAGGGCAGAGGTATTTAATTTTAATAAGATGCAGCTTTTTTCAATTTTTTCTTTTTCCCTTTGTGAATTATAATTTTAGTGTTATATCTAATATTCATTATAAAATCTAAGATGATAAATTTTCTTCTAGAACTTTCACAGTTTTTTATTTTCATTTAGGTCTCTGACCATTTTAAGTATACTTTTGTGAAATGGGTAAGATTTGTGTCTTAAGTCATTTTACATATGAACATCCAATTGTTACAGTACCATTTCTTGAAAAGACTCTCTTTATTTTTGTCAAAACTAGTTTATTTCACACGCCAATATACACATAAGCTCCCAAAGGAATTGCTTTTGCTCCTTTGTCAATGATCACTGCACTATATTTCCAAATTTTTTTACCCTGGTCTGTTAATCTATGTGTCTATTCATTCACCAACACCACACTGTCTTGAGTACTGTAGCACTGAAATTGGAATGTGTGAATCTTCTAGATTGGTTATTCTTCTTTAATACTGTGTTGAGTATGCTACGTCTTTTACCATTTCATTTAAATGTTAGGATCATGTTGCTCTCCACAAGATAGCTTCCTGTTATTTTGATTGGATTGTGTTGAATCTACAGAAATTTGAGAAGAACCGGAATTTTAACAATATTGTGTATTGCTATCTATGGATATACCTCCATTTATACAGAATTTTGATTTCTTTCATCAGCATTTAGTAGGCTTCCTCATACAGATCCTTGATATATATTACTAAACTTGTACTTAACTAGTTCATTTTTTGGTGACATGCTAAATAATTTTTAAAATTTAACATTTCAATGTTTTTATTACTGGTCTTACCAGAAAGGGATCCCAATTCAGACACCAAGACAGCGTCCTTGGATCTGGTGCAAGAAAGAATTAAAGGCAAGTCCATAGAGTAAAGTGAAAGCAAGTTTATTAAGAAAGTAAAAGAATAAAGAATGGCTACTCCACAGGCAGAGAAGTGACTTGGGCTGCTCAGCGGCTTGTGCTTATTGTTACTCTTTGACGATGTGCTCAACAAGGGATGGATTATTCATGAGTTTTCTGGGAAAGCGCTGGGCAACTCCTGGAACTGAAGGTTTCTCCCCCTTTCAGACCACTTAGAAAAACTTCCTGATGTTGCCATGGCATTTATAAATTGTCATGGCACTGATAATAGTGTCTTTTACCATGCCAATGCATTATAATTAGTATATAATGAGCACTAAGGACAACCACAGGTCACTTTTGCTACCATCTTGGTCTTGCTGGGTTTAAGCCAGGCTCTTTACTGCAAGCTGTTTTATCAGCATGGCCTTTATGACCTATATCTTGTGCTGAGCTCTTATCTCATCCTGTGACTTAGAATACCTAACCTCCTGGGAATGCAACCCAGTAGGTCTCAGTCTTATTTTACCGAGACCCTGTTCAAGATGGAGTTGCTCTGGATTAAAGGCCCCTGAGACTGGCATACAGGAAAACAATTAACATTCTTTTATTAACCTTGTATCCTTCCACCTTGCTATACTACTTTACTTGTTCCAGAATGTTTTATTGATTCTTTGAAATTGTCTACATAGACAAACATGTTAACTGCAAGTAAAGGCAATTGTGTTTCTTCCCTTTCGATCAGTACAAATTTATATTTGTTTACTGTCTTATTGTAGTAAACATAACTTCCAGCATTATGCTGAATAGGAGTTATTCGTGAAAACACCCTTACCTTTTCCTGACCTTAAAAAGAGTACATCCAGTTTGTCAACATTTAGTATATTAGCCATAGGTTTTTGTAGAGTTTCTATATCATGTTTCAAGTTGAGGATAGCTTCTATTCCTAGTTTGCTAGTAGCTAGAAAATTTCTGCTCTGTGAAAGACATTGTCATGTGAAAGAAAAGACAAACAAAAGGCTAAGAGAAATGTTTGCAAAACATATAGTTGGTAAAGGATTGGAATTCAAGATATACAAAGAACTCTAAATTCTGATTCAGTCTCCCGTTTTATGGGTTATTAGTTCCAATTACTATATTTAGATTTTCAAATAATAAGCTGTTAGTTTTCTATAATCTTTTAAAAATGATTTTTCTGTACTTTTTTTTTTTTTTTTTTAAACAGTTATTGATACTTCCTTTTCTTCTGGCATTATTTTTCTTTTGAAAGTTTCTTTAGACAGAGTCTGGTGCTAGGAAACCTATTAGGTTTCATTCAACCAAAATTTTCTGCCCTCTTTCTTAAATGGCATATGTATTTTCTGGTACAGGAAAAGGTTGGCAGTTATTTTCCCTTAGGACTTTGAAGATGCTGTTGTACTCTTTTTGGTTAAAGTAAGCTTTGACCTTTGCATAGAAGATATAATAACCAATATTTCCTTTCTTTTTGGAATCATATACCATAGTAATCCCAAAACCAAAGTCATATGAGAGAATAAAGCAGTCTCATGAGTAGCTACACATGTGCAAAGGGTTTCACTTGCTCTGGTCAAATGGTGTAGGTCATAAGATCTTAAAAGATAAATACAAAGTTTTAGAAATTCCTGAGCTAAAGGGAGTTTAGTGCCAATTATTAACAAGAATAGTTCTCCAAAGGGCTTTGTGGAGACTTCTTAAAGGTGCAGACTTAAAGTAAATAGGACAATAACAGAGGGTTCATTTGGCAATACTGTGAGAGGACTGTTTTTCATGTAGCAAGTGGTAACAGGAAAGAATGTTTCATTCTCAGAACCAGAAAGAAAGCCTCTAGAAATCGAAACTGGAATCGTAGAAGCCTGGATCTCATCATTTCTTGACTTAACCTGTGGCATGGTTTTGAAATAAAGATAGCATATTTTGCTGAGAGGCGAAAGTAGCAATAGTATTTTATATTCTCATAATCCTGTCTGCTTGCAGTAAGGATTTATATATGAGATTCACTTATGAAAATGTTAGACAAATTGGAGAACAAAAGATCATCAAATACAAGCACTCAAGAGAGAAAGTACATTTTTTTTATCATTAAAAGGGCAGATCACTAAAGTATCTATGACATACTCAACATATTCTAATGCCACTCAAGGGATAGAGAAAATAAAAAATCAGCTTAACATGTCATTTTTAAAATGTGAAAGATACATATTATATGGAATCTGTGCACTAATTATTAATATGTTCTCATGAAATGGATGTCATTACAAAAAACACTACTTTATGCTACTTAGTAAAAGTTATCATCTTCTGAGACAACAAGTTAATTCTTCATTGCTTCCATACCATCTGTGCTCATTTCACTTCTCCAAGTACATATGCATTCTCATTTACTGGCAAGAATTTCCTGTTTTAAAGGATATTTTAATCCACTACTTCCACCTGGAAATTATACTTCTAATGAGATTTGGCAAGGAGAATATGACAACATATTAAACAATTTGCGAACATAGTACTGAGATTTCTAGGTGGTAACATTAGCTAGAGAGATTTGTCATATCTTCTCACCCCCACTTCCCGATGGAATACCTTTGAAAGCCTACCAAACCAGCCTAGTTGACAATACAGGAAATTAAGATATTGTCACATGTGACAAACACTGGGAGGAAATAGCCTTATGGAGTAGATAAGCCAACACAAAACATAATAAGCACCCAATTTATGTCTATGAAAGAGATAAATGACCAAAATAAAGAAGACAAGAAATGTCATCTAAACCATTCCCCTTCTCCCTTACTGCCTTTGCCACTGAATACCCTTTTCTCATAAATTTTGGTCTTTGTCACTGTCAAAAACATGTGGAAATCCTAAACTGGAACACCAGTTTCTCAGAGTCTCAGAGTAATAATTGCAACCTGAAACCTCATCTTTTTTTTTTTTTAAGTACTTCCACTCAGAATACTTAAACTTCTACATGGTGGAAGGTAAAAGGCAGTGGCTTGCTTCTTGTTCATTTAAGTCAGCATATTGACAGGAAAATTAAGAAAAAAATATGCACTGAATGTTTGCAATTTGCCATAAACCATGTTTTGCCAAAGAAAGACTGTAAGTTATTTCAAACTGCTGGTGGATACCTCCCTATATGTAGAAAAGTTAGAATTGGCGAAAAAAATCTCTCTCTGGTTTAGCAAAGCTATAATAGAAGAATATCTCTTAGAGTTTGTGAAGGAGCATAAGGAACTGATTTTGACTATGAGACCTGGGAGGCTAAGTTTAGTAAAACAATTCACATAAAAAAATTGATTACTGTAAACAAACTGCATCTTAAATGTTCATTTTCCATGTATTTCTTAGTAAAATCACTCGGCCAAATAGACTTGATGAGAAGCAGATGAAATGTGTCATTTAAAATAATGGTGACTGGAAATAATATTATCTGAAAAAAAAAAATCTGCATCTTAGAAAACCATCTTCTTGCACAAGGTCTCCACAGCTGCCACTCCAGCATAGGGTCACCCCTTTTGTAAAATTCTGCCTTGAGTTCTGCATAGTAGAGCTGATACAGCCCCTTTCATTTTGTCAGCCCTGGATGTTTCACCTAGAATATATTTTGTGCCTGTTTATTTGGATTTGAAAACTTAGAACTTTCCATTATTTTCTAAGATTTTATTAGCATTTATTTTTCATTTGCAGCAGTCAAGGACAAGCCCAATTCACTCCACATGATCTTGGATATGAAACAGAGGCCTAATGTTGTTAATAAAATTATTTTAGAATTGATTGAATCGTGAATGTAATGCTAAAATTATATAATAATCTAAATTCACAACAATAAGATGATTCATAAAATCTGAGGTTGCATCAAAATAAAAAAATACATCTAAAATAATATTTTAAAGAATCATTAAAGTGTGGAAAAATGTTAATAGTGGATACTGTTATATTCTACCACATGATCAAGGCTCTCATCCTCTACTTGCTGGAGATAGTACCTGTTGACTCTCAGCTATGTTCCTCACTGAAAATTGCTCTTGCACGCAGGAAACTATCTTTCCAAAGATAAGGTGTCCTTTATGAGTGTGGCATGTGGTTATCAAATGGATGATGCAGAAGGAACCCTGGTCTCAGTTTGAAAGAATTCTGCAAGTCAGTTCAGCCCTAGAGTTCCCCATAAATCAGCAGAAGTCCTCAGTTAAAATCACATTGCAAGTCAGATTCCCCCTCTGCCCAATCCTACTTTCTTCATTGTTTTGTGTGATAAAATGCCCAATAAACTTTGGCAAAAAATCTCAGCTTCACAATCTATTACCAGGAAACAAAATCTACAACAGCATTCAAGGCAGAATGAAGTGAGAGACGCAATGCATGAGGTTAAGAATAAAGAGAGTTATTAGAAGAGAGAGTTAGGTGAATGATTAATTAGAAGAGACAAAAAGGAAGGTAAAATAATTAAAATTAATATTATCAAACTTCCTCTATATGCCAAGCTATATTATAAGGTACAGACTTTTGAAAATATAACCAAATAATTTTGTTAGCTTTAATGGAGTCTAAGATCAAATAAGAAATATAGAATGTACGTTGAGGACATTTCTCTAAAAATTTTAATTTTGGATTAAGTGTATTTAGAGTCTGGTAGGAAGTAGATGAAACACGCAAAGGGTCTAATTAATGAAAACTTAAATAAAGTGAGCATTTAAAAAGAAATGATCAGGGTTATGGGAAACTAACAAAGGTAGTGAGATACCCAGCAGCCAGCAAGAGACAGGAATTGTTACCAGAGGACTGAGGAAGAAAGGAAAGGGAAGTCTGTTTGAAGCAGTGTGGAGGAGACATAGATTGAGAATCCCTGCCAGAATGATAACAAGGTAGCCAAGAAGAGGGAAATAATATTCCACTTCTCTGCCTACCCTTTAATCTCTATTCCTAACTGAGTAACTGAATCTAACCATCAGACAAGTGAGCCTGTTTCATGTGTCCATGAAAATCCAACTCCCAGGAAGACAGAGAAATGCAAAGAGGGGTAGACAATAGACCTACAGCAGTGGTCCCCAACTTTTTTGGCACCAGTAATAGTTTTCCTGGAAGACAATTTTTCCATGAGATGGGAGGGATGAAACTGTTTCACCTCAGATCAGCAAGCACTGATTAGATTCTCATAAGAAGCATGCAGCCTAGATCCCTTGGATTTGCAGTTCACAATAGGGTTTGTGCTCCTATGAGAATCTAATGCCACTGTTCACAGGACAGGAGGCAGAGCTCAGGTGGTAATGTTTGTTCGCTTGCTGCTGCTTACCTCTTGCCGTGCTGCTGGGTTTAGGGTCTGGCAGGAAGTAGACCGGTACCAGTCTGTTTCCTTGAAGTTGGGGAATCCTGATCAAGAGTGCATGTAGAGTCAAAAGAAAAAGATTACATCTTAAGTTGGTAATGAAAAATGAAAAAATAAGAATTAGCCTGTCATACCTTTATATTTACAGAAAGTTCTGAGTTGAAAAAATACAGTTGTGGTTTATTTTATTTTGTAAGTTCCAGGGTACTTGTGCAGGATATGCAAGTTTGTTACATAGGTAAACATGTGCTATTGTGTTTCGCTGCACCTATCAACCCATCACCTAGGTATTAAGGCCAGTATGCATTGGCTCTTTGTCCTAATGCTCTCCCCTCCCCAACAGGTCCCAGTGTGTGATGCTTCCCTCCCTGTGTCCATGTGTTCTCATTGTTCAGCTCCCACTTATAAGTGAGAACATGTAGTGTTTGGTTTTCTTTTCCTGCATTAGTTTGCCAAGGATAATGGTTTCCAGCTTCATCCATGTCTCTGCAAAAAAGGACATGAGCTTGTTCCTTTTATGGCTGCATAGTATTCCATGGTGTGTGTATGTACCAAATTTCCTTTATCCAGTCTATCATTGATGGGCATTTGGGTTGATTTCACATCTTTGCTATTGTGAATAGTACTGCAATGAACATACACATGTGTATATCTTTATAATAGAATGATTTATATTCCTTTGGTATATACCCACTGATGGGTTTGCTGGGTCAAATGGTATTTCTGGTTCTAGATCCTTGAGGAATCACCATACTGTCTCTTCCACAATGGTTAAAATAATTTACATTCCACCAACAGTGTAAAAGCATTCCTATTCCTCCACTACCTTGCCAGCATTTGTTGTTTCTTAACTTCTTAATAATCACCATTCTGACTGGCATGAGATGGTATCTCATTGTGGTTTTGATTTGCATCTCTCTAATGATCAATGATGTTGAGCTTTTCTCCATGTTTGGTGGCTTCATGTGTGTCTTTTTTTTGTGTGTGTGTGAAAATTATCTGTTCATATCCTCTGCCCACTTTTTAATGGGGTTATTTCTTTCTTGTAAATGTGCTCAAGTTCCTTGAAGATTCTGAATATTAGACCTCTTTCAAATGGATAGGCTGCAAAATTTTTCTCCCATTCTACAGGTTATCTTTTTACTCTGACAATTGTTTCCTTTGCTGTGAAGAAGTTCTTTAGTTTAATTAGATCCCATTTGTCAATTTTTGCTTTTCTTGCAATTGCTTTGGCGATTTCATCATAAAAATCTTTGCCCATGTCTATGTCCTGAATGGTATTGCTTAGGTTTTGTTGTAGAGTTTTCATAGTTTCAGGTTTTACGTTTAAGTCTTTAATCCACCTTGAGTTAATTTTTGCATATGGTATAATGAAGAGGTTCAGTTTCAATTTCCTGCATATTGCTAGATAATTCTCCCAGTACCATTTATTAGAAAGGGAAATCTTTCCCCATTGCTTGTTTCTGTCAGGTTTTTCAAAGATGATTGTAGATTTGTGGCATTATTTCTGAGATTTCTATTCTGTTCTTTGGTCTATGGGCCTGTTTTTGTACCAGTAGCATGTTGTGCTGCTTACTGCAGCCTTAGAGTATAGTTTGAAGTCTGGTAGCATGATGCCTCCAGCTTTGTTCCCTTTTGCTTAGGATTGCACTAAGCATTTTAAGTGTTCCATATGAATTTTAAAACAGTTTTTCTAATTCTGAAGAATGTGAATGGTAGTTTAGTGGAAATAGCATTGACTCTATAAATTTATTTAGACAGTATGGCCATTTTCATGATATTGATTCTTCCTATCCATGAGCATAGAATGTTTTTCCACCTATCTGTACCCTCTCTGATATGCTTGAGCAGTGGTTTGTAGTTTTCCTTGAAAAGGGCCTTCACCTCCCTTGTTAGCTGTTTCCCTAGGTATTTATTCTCTTTGTGGCAATTGTGAATGGGAGTTCATTCATAATTTGGCTCTCTGCTTGTCTCTTGTTGGTGTATAGGAAAGTTTGTCATTTCTGCACATTGATTTTATATCCTGAGACTTTGCTGAAGTTGCTTATCAGCTTAAGAAACTTTTGGGCTGAGTCAATGGGGTTTTCTAGATATAGGATCATGACATCTGCAAACAAACACAATTTGATTTCCTCTCTTCCTATTTGAATACACTTATTTTCTTTATCTTGCCTGATTGACCTGGACAGAACTTCCACTACTATGCTGAATAAGAGTGGTGAGAGAGGGCATCCTTGTTTTGTGCCAGTTTTCAAGGGGAATGCTTCCAGCTTTTGCCCATTCTGTATGATATTGGCTGTGGGTTTGCCATAGACAGTTGTTATTATTTTGAGGTATCTTCCTTCAGTACCTAGTTTATTGAATGTTTTTAGCATGAAACCATGTTGAATTTTATTGAAGGTCTTTCCTGCATCTATTGAGATAATCACGTGTTTTTCTGTTTTTAGTTCTGTTTATATGATGAATTCATTTATTGATTTGCATATGTTGAACCAGGCTTGCATCCCAGGGATGAATTCGACTTGATCTTGGTGGATAAGCTTTTTTTGATGTGCTGCTGGATTTTGTTTGCTAGTATTATCTTAAGGATTTTTGCAGTGATATTCATCAGGGATATTGGCCTGAAGTTTTCTCTTTTTTGTTGTATTCCTGCTAGGTTTTAGTATTAGGATGATGCTGGATTTGGAAAATGAGTTAGGGAGGAGTTTCTCTTTTCCAATTATTTGGAATAGTTTTAGAAGAAATGGTGCCACCTCCTCTATGTACCTCTGGTAGAATTCAGCTGTAAATCCATCTGGTTCTGGGTTTCTTTGGCTGGTAGGCTATTTACTATTGTCTCAATTTCAGAACTTGTTATTGGTCTACTCAGGGATTCAACTTCTTCCTGGTTCAGTCTTGGGAGGGTGTGTGTCCAGGAATTTATCCATGTCTTCTGAATTTTCTAGTTTATTTGCATAGAGGTGTTTATAGTATTTTCTAATGGTTGTTTGTATTTCTGTGGGGTCAGTGGTGGTATCCCCCTTGTCATTTCTGATTGTGCTTATTTGCATCTTCTTTCTTTTGTTCTTTATTAGTCTAGCTAGCAATCTATTTCATTTAAAAGAAAAAAAAAAAACACAGCTCCTGGATTTTTTGATTTTTTGAAGGGATTTTTTATGTCTCTATCTCCTTCAGTTCCACTCTGAGCTTAGTTATTTCCTGTCTTCTGCTAGATCTGGGGTTTGTTCTTGGTTATCTAGTTCTTTAGTTGTGATGTTAGGGTATCAACTTGAGATCGTTTTAGCTTTTTGATGAGGGCATTTAGTGCTATACATTTCCCTCTCAACCCTGCTTTAGCTTTGTCCTAGAGATTCTGGTATGTTGTCTCTTTGTTCCCACTATTTTCAAAGAAACTTTTTTATTTCTGCCTTAATTTCATTATTTACCCAGGAGTCATTCAGGAACAGGTTGTTCAATTTCCATGTAGTTGTGTAGTTTTGAGTGGGTTTCTTAATCTTGAGTTCTAATTTGATTGTGCTGTAGTCTATGAGGCTGTTTGTTATGATTTCAGTTATTTTTCATTTGCTGAGGAGTGTTTTATTTCCAATTATGTGATAAACTTTAAAGTAAGTGCCATGTGGCACAGAGAAAAATGTATATGCACTTGTTTGGGTGTGGAGAGTCCTGTAGATATCTATCAGGTCCACATGGTCCAGAGCTGACTTTAAGTCCTAAATATCTTTCACAATTTTCTGTCTTGATGATATGTCCAATACAGAGAGCAGGCTATTAAAGACTTCCGCTATTATTGTATGAAGGTCTAAGTACTTTTGTAGGTCTTTGATAATTTGTTTTATGAATCTGAGTGCTCCTGTATTGAGTGCAGATGTATTTAGGATAGTTAGCTCTTCTTATTGAATTGAACCCTTAACCATTATGCAATACCCTTCTTTGTATTTTTTTATCTTTATTGTTTAAAGGTCTATTCTGTCAGAAACTAGGATTGCAACCCCTGCTTTTTTCTGCTTTCTGTTTCTATTTGAAATTAGAGTAATCTGAATTATTAACTGACTGTGGCACTAAATGATTCTGTGATCCTAGGCAAGTCATTGAATATCTTCTATACTCACACCATTTATAAACAATACAAAGATGATGGTTAGGTACATAGCTCCTACCCAGTATGAATTAAAAATCTTAATTGTAAAATGGTCCGTTATTTAATAAGAAATAAGAATAAATTTTATGTACTTGTACCAAATGTACCAAACAGTAAAAAGAATATAATGTTTGTTTTCAAAGTCTGTACCATATCCACTAGACCTAAATTCTAACGAAGATAATACAAATGTTAGAGTGATGGTTATAGAGTTAAGCTGCTTGGTTGTGAATGCTTGCTTCGCAACTTACTTCCTAGATTAACTTGGGCATGTTAAATAATGTCTCTGTTCTTTGATTCTAAATTATGTACAATGAAGGTAATTTTTCTCTTAGAGCTATGACGATTGAGTGGTCAAACGAGCGCATGACTTATAGTGAATTTTCAATATATATTATCAGTTATTATTGACTTTTTCTATGCAGATATGAATGAGATTGTCATTTAAAATTGTCCTCATATTTCTTCCTATGAACCAAAACAGGTTTCTTTTCCTGAATAATTTTGGCATGTTTCCCTCATCAAAATATGTATTTTATTAATCATAATAATGAATATAATACATATCCAGAAAAATTGATTTGTTTAGATTTCCTTTGTAGTCAAAATAATAGTTTCAGTGATAAATCAGACTTCTTGGTGTTGACATGTAAATGAATTGACAGGCAACTTAAATTAACTAAAAAACAACTCTATAATTTTAGTCATCTTTTAAAAGTTTTTCCCTTTATTTGTATGAAATTATGGAAAGAGAATATGTTCACTGAAGCACTTTCTCTCAAATTATATAATATTCAAAGTCTTAAATTTTAACCATTCATTCTTCAATATGCAATTTTGAATGAAATAAGTATATCCAAACTCTATTATATTATTTAACTTGAAATATATATTATTTTTCCTGGCTGCTCCTCAGAGTTGAAAATGTTCCAGATTTTTGCAAAGTTAACTTGTCATAGGGAATTGAATAAGTGGTGATTCATTGTCAGCCAATAATGATTTCCTTAAACCAATAATCTTATCACATGTGAACACTCAAATAGCATGAAACAATAATAAAAGAGGAAGAAACAGCTTATAAAAATTATTAGATAAAAATGTACATTTTAGTGAAAAATAATATTAGTATGAATAACGATATACAAATTATAAGTGAGATTCTATAACCCTTTTAGTAACACATGCAAAGTAGGTTCACTGTACACAGGTATCAGTTCCAGGGGAGAACTCTAAACATTTTACCAACACCGTACACCAGTGTCAATCAACTTGCAGGAATCCAGTCAGAAAAAATACTAATAAAACTAATTAAGCAATGTTATTACTAACAGACAGGCAGAAAAGGAAAATAGAAGCCTAGGATTCATGGTGGGCCAGTACCCCAAGGCTCAGAAAAGCTGCACAGTGTGGATGGAGTCTGAACTGTGCATGCCCCATGTCAAACTGTAGCTGAGGAACCCTGAAAGGCACTCCACTCTGGATTTTAAATCCCACGGGCAATGTTAACTGTGGGGCTAAAATGTTGTAGGACCCCCTATTCTAGAAGGGACAAGAATAGAGTCTGGATGTTCTAGACAGTTCCTCCTTATCTCACGATATTGCGTTCTCATATGCTCAGCACATTCTACGTTAATACTTAAGAACTACAAGCATGAGGCAGGGGAAATTTGGGGAGTGCTGAAGCTGGGTCAGCCAAGGCCACATGCAGCCTGTCCTGCAACATAGACCATTTCTGCAGTGGGGGTTGGGGAGTGGGTGGAGGTGCTGGTGGGGGGTGGTAGTGATGATTTCTACAATATCACCAAGAACCAGTATAGAACCAGTATAGACAAAACCAGTCTGTTCCTATCCTCCCAAAGTCAACTGTATGGAGGGTTTGTAATGGTTAATATTAGGTGTCAACTTAATTGGATTGAAGCACGCCTAAATAGCTGAAAGTATTGTTTCTGGGATTGTCTGTGAGAGTGATGCCATAGGAGACTGACGTTTGGATCAGTGGACTGGGAGAGAAAGATACTCATCCACCATGTGGGTGAGCACCTTCCAATCCACTGCCAGCACAGCTAGGATAAAGCAGGGAAGAAGGTGGGATAAGCTGGCTAGCTGAGTCTTCTGGCTTCCATCTTTCTCCCATGATGGATGTTTTACTGCTCTCTTACTGCCCTTAGACATCAGACTCCTGGTTCTTTGGCCTTTGGACACTTGGACTTACACAGTTGCTTGCTGGCGTCTCTCGGGCCTTTGCCGGAGAGTGCACTTTGTGGCTGCACTGTTGGTTTCCCTGCTTTTGAGGCTTTTGGGCTTGGATTGAGTCACTACTGGCTTCTTTCTTCCCCAGCTTGCAGACGGTGTATTGTGGGACTTCTCCTTGTGATTGTGTGACCACACAATCACAAATTAGGGAGTTTATTTTCCCTAATAAACTCTCTTTTATATGTACACAAATTCTAATAGTTCTGTTCCTCTGGAGAACCCTGACTAATACAAGGTTCAAAGTTAACATCCATAATACCCTGACACCTAAACAATTACCTAATGAACACGATGTGAGGAGAAACCAACTGGTAATAAAAACATATTGTTCTGCCACTCTTGCACCATAATCTGAAACACGATAATTCTATGTTGTAGATGTCTTCCTATGGAACAAACATAGCAGGTGATGAAATTAACAAAGGGATTAATTGTATAAGATATCTAAATTTTGCCAGTATCACAACCCTGTTATATTTTACAGGCATAAGACTAATAGTTGGGATATTTTAAGCTCATGATTAGAGTTTAAATCATTTATAAGAGTTTCATTATTTTCCACACTTTTCTGTCAGAGGCAGGAGTTTGATTTGCAAAGGTCCATATTACTCAGTAGACTTACTGTTTGGTTTGGACTTTTAAAATCCTAAAACATTATTAACTGAAGTCTATTTTCCTGGATTTGGTTGTCTGAGAGTTCATATTTAATTTTAGTTCATTTTTAGATAAAGCTTAGTGCCACTAAAGAGAAAAGGTAGCATCTCGAAATAAGTATAAAGCTTTTTTATTTTCTTCAAATAAATAATTTCCAAACAGAATCATTCTCAACCCTCATGATACCTGTAGCTGAACTCTGAGGGTGATTGCTTGCTGTAATAAAAAAGAACACAGTAATAGAGAAGTACGGGATGTCTAAGTAAGATGATGTTAGAAAAAAATGTATTATAGGATTTGTGAGTTTGTTATGTGACTTGGGTAAAGCTCAAGTAAGTGTGATTTTGCATAATTCTATGATAGTATCTTAAATCTAGCTATAAGGAGTGAAGAATAGAAGGAAGTTAAAATGTAACTAACAAAGAGGCAGCAATCACTCACATTAACTGAGTTTCAGGGATATTAATATTTTCTGTGACTTGCACAGTGACCTTGTTTTTGTTTTGGTTGTAATCAGATAAGAATATGAAGTGTTCTGCTATTTTTTTGTCTAGCTTTATCTCGGTCATGTCATCACTTCATCTGATCAACGAACAGCACAGCCTAGCTATGAATGCCAGCTCCTTAAAAACCAAAGCCAAATTGTGTCATGTCAGTTCCTGGATGTCAGGTGCTCTTTATATCTTTCTCAATTCTTCCCGTCTCCTTCTCTCTTCCTTTGCCCCTTGCCCCTCCTTTCGTTTAGGTCACTGGCAGAGGAAGTGAGGCAATATGACATTTACCAGGGATATCCAGATTTTCACCATTGTCAAAATTTTCCTGATCAGGAGTTTGTTCAGAGTACATTTTCTGTAACGGAACCAGAATTGATCTTCCCTGCTCTTTGTGTTCTCAGGCGAGCTGTTGAATTACCTGATGTGACAATGGCTGCATAGTAGCATTTAAGATTCTGGACATAACACACTGGCCAACTGTAACATGCAGTTTCCAGAAGCAAAGAAAAGATTACTAGTTTTTGTAACAATCACTGAAGCCAGAAAACTAGATAATAAAGTCCAGACAATTAACACATGGCCTATAATTAAACCAAATCTGTTTTAGAAAGTAAAGTTTGATTTTGTATGTCTCATTTTATTTTTTAACCAAGTCATGGATTGTTCTACTTACTCTGTAGTATGTGTGCATACTAGAACTGTTTGCTATGCCAGAAACCAGACTTTGGGCAAAAATTGTTATTTTTGCTTCACAATTTTTTAATAATGATATAAGTGTGGAGAAAAACAGCTAGCTTTAATTTTTTATCTAGTTGTCATTTGTACTATTATTATAACTTTATTACATATTATATAATTATTACAATTATATAATTGTAATAATTATATAATTATATTATTTATTTTAGTTAAGCCTGATAATTAACATAGTTAATCATGGCTACACAATTTCATTAAAATTCATATAAATATAAGAGAATGAATGAGTTTACTATCTGTTTATTGACACTGCCATTATAATTTATTCAGATGGAAATTTTAATAAGATGGAAATTTTAATATGAATTATGTCATGGTTTTATTTTTTATACTGATGAGTTAATATTCAAAAACTATATTTAAAAGCTTGAAATTATTACAAATTATATATTTATGTATCTGATACTGCCTAAACACACATGTAAAGTTTTGATAATAAATCCTTAAGGGCAAACTTTTATGTGAGTAATGACTAAAGAATAATGTTCTCATTGAGACCTTCTCTCTGTAAAATTACCAAGTACCAAGTTGTGTAATGATCAAGTTAGTAGAGCTTCCGTTTGTCACCTAGTTATTCTGTTATCTGTCATTGCTTTTTAGTATACTTCAACAAAATTTCTAAAAAATCTTCTGCATTAAAATGTTAGGTTCCTCATAACAATTTTTTTATTGCTACTTATTTTCATTATGTTACCAATAATTATTTCTTTTTAGATAGTTATGAGATAAATGTTGATTTCATCTTTCCCAAATTCCTAACAATGAACTCTGTTAAGATCCTTCATACTTAAACTATCTTTGAGTTTCGTAAAATGGCATGAGATAAGACAGAGATTTACTTCACTGTCATAATAAAAAGAACAGAAATACTTATGTTTATCTAAAAAATATCCAAATTGTAATAAAATGAAAAACTGTTATGTAAATGTTTGCCTAGCAAAGACGAAGAACACCTGAAAAATCAAAAGAAGAGTTTATCTTTCCAGATTAGTGATTAGCATAGTGAAAAATACATGGTTCAATGATTGGCATAGTTTTCATGCATACTCAAAATTATGTCTAAGTACAAAGACTTTACTTGCCAACTTAAAGATTATTTTTCCAGCAATCTCAGTTAGAATGAAACATAAGCATTGTATTCCTCTGTTCTTACATTTATACAAAGAAATATCTGAGACTGGGTAAGTTATAAAGAAAAGAGGTTTAATTGACTCATAGTTCTGCAGGCTTTACAGGAGGATGACCTCCTCATTAAGGGGCTAGCCCAAGCCCCTTCTTGAGGGATTCTCTCCCACGATACAAATACCTGCCATGAGGCCCTCCAGTATTAGGGAGTACATTTCAAAGTGAGATTTGGGTGAAGACAAATGTCCAAACTATATCAGGAGCAATGGCAAAATCAAGAACAAAACTCCTATGTCTTTAGAAAATATATTTGAAATGAATAAAGTGACTCTAGCAATCTTTTCACTTAAATAAATGGTCTAGGTAGAAGAATCACAATGTGTCATCCCATGAAAACCTGACAAGCTCAAAGTACTTCTAATTAAGTTGTGAGAGAAAAAAAGAGACAGATCCTCAAATGAATTATGGGTATGGCTATTTGCAGATGATGCCGAGTGGACTAAGATAGCCATCAACATGTTTTAAAGAATTCTATTATTAATGCCTTTCGTTTGAGTTAAAAGAGATGCTGATTCTGAGATGTAAAGTAACCCCAGAGACCCCAAACTTCTTTGGCAGGGAACAAGCAGAAGCAGCAGCTCAGCTACCAAACAAGGTGTATTCCCCAATTCCCTTTAAAATCTAGTCCAAAAGGATAACGGAAAATAAAGGACTTAATGTGTGGAGTCAAAAATTATGAAGATTAAAGTACTGACTACATAAACTCAGGGGACAGGAGGAAGAAATTTCAGTCAAAAATTAAATTCTAACTGAATAGAGTGACATTGCAACATTTGTCCTGCTACCTAGATTTCAAAATTTCCATGAACCAGGGGTTGTCTTTGTGCACCCTGTTACTCATCTTTCTCAATATGAAAATGCATTATAGTCATACTGTGTTTCTCTTCCACTATGGGGGTTTTGTGTATTTGAGAGACTGTGATGCAATTCATTTGATTTTTCTATTTATTTTTTAGATTTCTGGATCAAGAGACACCAGATCCAGAAATGAATTAGATCTTAACTTAAGCCACAACTTTTGTTTTAAACTTGGTGTTGTGATTGAAAAAGATCATATGGAGATGTATTTTAAAAAAGATAAGCATATTTTGTGTACAAGAAAGAGGAAATTATTTGAGACCAATAGACTATAGTAGATGGTAATATTTGCTTATAATTTTTATTTCTTCCCTATCCTTGCCATGCTACGTTGACTCCGTTGACTTTGTGCTGGGACGTGTGATCTGCTTAGGCCAATAGAGTAAGCATAAGTGATAATGTGAGAGTTGCAAGCATAAGCTTTAAGACACACTGCATATTTGTGCTACTCTATTTGCTCCTTTCCTGTGGCTACAAATAAGTTTTTAGTGTATATATTGGCTCTTGTCATCCTGAATGTAAAAATAATATTTCTGGAATAATGATATATTATTATAATTTACTGCAATAGCTAAAGCAGTTCACTACACCCCATTTTTCTCCCTTCTGGGGTGATATATGAATGCCAGATGGTTAAACCAGCATGTATCATGTGGGTTTCTTGCACCACAGGGGTGAAACTGTGCAATAATGAATCTGGCAGTTTACATAGTAATGGAACAGCAGTCCCCTCTCCCCTTCTGACAGAAGGAGAGAAATCTTTGTTCCATAGTCATTTACTATCTTTTGGGATGTAAACCACTGACCTCATGGCTTTGAGTTTCACACCCCCTCCATTGAAATGTAAACTTACACATCAAGAGAAAAAACTTTCTCACTACCTATTCAATCATTTTTTAAACGTGAAGGCTCGTCTTTTAATCCAGATCCCATTCTTTTGCTCTAAAAAACTAAGCAGAATTATCCTTTTTTTTTTTTTTCTTCATTTCTAGACTTCTTCTTGCAGCCTGGGTTTGTGAAAAGAGTACACATGTAAAGCTAAAACAAAACCCAATGAAGCTCATTGAATCCAGTGGATGTGAAGTTGTCCACACACTTCATGTTACAGAAATAATGGTTTGTTGTTTTAAAGTCATGAGATATTAGGCTGCTTTATCTGCACCATAAAACAATTGAAGCTGAAAGTTTACATTGTCAAACTCTTTCCTTACTCTAAAAAACAAAATTGTGGTTGAGTTCTGTCAAAGAAAACCAAAGCCAGACAGTGGTAGAAACTGTCTACAGACAGAGCTAGAAAGTGTGAAGAATAGATTGTATTTGGTACGTTGTAGTAGGGGGAAAGAGACCTCAGGATAGAACTAGGCTCAATTCTGAATGCAGCAAAGAAAAGTGGGGCTGCATATAGTGATTCATGCCTGTAATTCCAGCGCTGGGTGGGCGGGTATATACCTGTAGTCCCAGCTACTCAGGAGACTACCTGGAACTGGCAGGAGGATAGCTTGAACCCAGGAGGTCAAGGCTGCAGTGAACCATAATTATTCTACTTCATTCCAGCTTAGGTGACAGAGGAATATTCTGTCTCAAAAAAAAAAAAAAAAAAAAATGAAAAGAAAAGTGAAACTCTATAACCAAGAAGAAAGATCTGGAGATCAGGGGACAGAAAAATTTATTAAGAGAGTAGGTAAGTCACCTAACAGAATTCTCACAAAAGGCAGTCCAGTATGATCAGATATCAATCGGAGAATGGTGGGGCATTAGTAGGGAAGCTGGCCAAATATTGAGGCTAATCAGATATCGAGGGTGGGGAATTGTGGCTAAACCAACGTAACAGGATTCTTGCTAAAGTTGTGCTAATATTCTATAATTGTGTGATGTCCTTTGAACATGGAAGTACAAAAGTCAAACCTTAATTGAGAAGAGGATTCACAGAAGCCTGACTAAAGTTTGCTCAAGGAGAGTATCTGTCGGTTATGAGATACTTTTGTAAGTAGAGAATAGTCTTTGTGCCCTAGAACTGCCGTAGAATAGTCTATTGCCTGGAGCAGAATGCATCAAAAGTTATGTCAAAATATTTAATTGGACTGAGTAAACATGGAAGTACAAAAGTCAAACCTTAATTGAGAAGAGGATTCACAGAAGCCTGACTAAAGTTTGCTCAAGGAGAGTATCTGTCAGTTATGAGATACTTTTGTAAGTAGAGAATAGTCTTTGTGCCCTAGAACTGCCGTAGAATAGTCTATTGCCTGGAGCAGAATGCATCAAAAGTTATGTCAAAATATTTAATTGGACTGAGTAAACATTTGACTATGAATCCAAAATTATACTGTAATAACATCTTAGATAAAATGGACATAAAATACAAACAGTTTTCTTAATTACTCCTAATTTTAAAAATAAATTATTAATTTCTTAATATTCTAATATATTTGCCTAAGACCTTAAAACACAGCCTGCTTTATAGGAAGTAAAAAATAACTGACATGAAACTGAGAGAAGGGACTTCTTTGTATGTTTTTTATGCTTGACAGTACCCTTCCATGTGACACATTCGTTTCATTTTTCACACAGAAATGATCTGTTGTCCCTCGAGAGAATATATCCTGTGAATGATCAGTCAGGAAGAAGACAGCTTGAAGTCTGCTGCTGGTCTTTGAGTATAAGTGGGTGGATGATGGAAATTCTTAATTAAAGCAAAAGAAAAAGAAACATGATTTAGAAAATATTGTTCTGAGGAAATAAAAATAACAGGAGAGGGAATTTCAATAATCCCCCACCCATCTATAACAAGAAGTGCTATAATGTTCAAAAGGAAAGGAAAAAAAAAACACAAAAACTTTAAAAATAACCCTCATGCTTTCACAATCTTAAATTATGAGTTCAGTTTATAATTTATTAACATTGTGATGAGAATAATTTATGTATCTTTTCTAAACTTTAATTCTATATGTATGAAAATAGAGATGATAATTACTATTTTAAGTTTTTTTCTTGGAATTATATGAGAGCATCCATCTGAAAGTATCTTGTAAAACGTACCCAATCAATATTAATTTATTTAAATTTTTTCTTCACTTATATGCATTAATATTTTCTAACATGTTACCATAAATTGTGCCATATTACCAAAAGTTTCATGCTTTTATATAAGCTAAACAATTTGTAATATAGACCACATACAATGAAGAGATTTTTAGGCCTAATTTTTAGCCTTCTTGTATATTTTTTGAGCAATTTACTCAGATTCCCAAGCTTTAGTTTCCTAAACAATTTAAGCTATTAAAGAGTTGATTTGGGAGTTAAGAAATTAATTAGGCAGATAGTGAGGGTATGAGAGTCCTCAGTAAGGTTTTCCTTTTTAATGAAAAGCAGCCTCAAAATCATTTTCTAACAAAGAGCAGCCTCAAAATCGAGCTGCAGCAACAGATAAGCAAGCTGGAAGCTTACAGGGGTGAATACGAGCAGGAAAAGGCTACTTATGACTAGAGAAGCTCAAAATGGCAGCTCCATCTTCCCTTCCCTTTACCAGCCACGTATATAGTAAGGAGCAGACAAGATGGCGCCTGTCAAGTGGAAAACCTGTTTTCATGATAAGATTAGGGAGGGGTGGCCAGGCTTCCCCATCCTATGGAAATGTCACACCTGATAGAACCAATCTGTGGGCCCTACATAAATCAGACACCGCCTCCTCAAGCCTGCCTATAAAATCCTGTGAACTCTGCCACTGGACGGTCATTCCTTTCAGAAACCACTAGAGAGAGAGCTGTTCTCTCTCTTTCTTTCGCCTATTAAACCTCTGCTCCTAAACTCCTCCTACGTGTCGGTATCCTAAATCTTCCTGGCACCAGACAACAAACCCTGGGTATTTACCCCAGAATATGAAGCTGCTTCACAATGACAAAATAATAAACTCTAATATGGCTATAGAGTAGAAAACAATCAGTTGAATAACTAAAAATTACAAAATATTCAGTTTTGCAAATAAAATATTTTCACAAAGATGGAAATTAAATCTAACACAAGTTAGTGAAGGTAAGGAGAAAAAAATGCAAAGAACACTATTATAATAAATAATGCAAATTAGTCTGCTAATTCTTAAAAATAAAATGTTAAAAACTCAAAGTCTCAGTAATATTTTAAGTTATAAGAAGCAAATTAAAAGCTATATGTGTGTATGTATGTATGTATATATGACAAATAAAAATATAGTAAAAGGTACACTCCCAATATTAATCAGTAATAATGTGAATCAGCAATTTTAATATCAGTGAAAATGTAATTTGAGGAATAATCACCATGGACATCATAAGGTAAATTTTCTTTCCAGGAAAATAACTTGTTGACTTAAAAAAATACTAATCTTGGAACACATTTGCACTAAATATGATACATAGGTTACATAATAGAATGTTCACCTGTTTAAAGAGTTCAACCAAATCCAACATAATATAGCAAAAGCTATTTTAAAATTTAAAAAAGAATTTTATAGCAATAAATGCTTATATCAAGAAAAAAGAAAGACCTCAAATAAACAACCTAACATTGCGCCTCAAGTAAGTGGAAAAACAAGAACAAGCTAAGCCCAAAGTTAGTAAAATGAAGGAAATAATTTAGATTACAGAAGAAATAAGTGAAATGGAGACTACAAAAAATACAAAAGATCAATGAAACAAGGAAATTCAATGAAATCGAAAATAAAGTTAAAATCTAATACCAATAAACCAAACAAATTTTTTATGATTTTTAAAGCCAACACAGCTGTATTAAGAAAGAACCAGACAGAATTTATGGAATTGAAAAACTCACAACAGAAATTTCAAAATACAACTGGAAGCCTTAACAATGACTAGGCCAAACAGAAGAAAGAATTTCAGAGCTCAAACACTCATCCTTCAAATTAACTCAATCAGACAAAAATAAAGAAAAAATAACAAAAAATAATGAACAAATCCTTCAAGGTATGGTATTACATAAAGCAACCAAATCTATGGCTTACTGACATTTCTGAGAAAAAAGGAGAGTAAGTAAGCAACTTGGAAAACATAGTTAAGGATATAATTTGGCAAAATTTTTCCAATCTTGCTAGAGAGGTTAACATACAGATGCAAGAAATCCATATAACTTCTGTGAAATACTATACAAGATGACCATCCCCAAAGCCCATGGTAATCAATCCAAGGTCAACACAAAAGAATAAGTCTTAACGGTAGCTAGAGAAAAGGGTTTTATTACTTATAAAAGGAAACTTAGCAGACTAATAGCAGACTTCTCAGCAGAAATCTTACAAGCCAGAAGAGACGGGGGGCCCATTTTTAAACAAAAGAACTACCATGCAAAGATTTCATGTCTCACCAAACTAAGTTGCATAAAAGAAGAAGTAAAATATTTAGCAAATAAGCAATCACTAAGGGAATTCATCACCAGATGACTGACCCTAAGAGAGATGGTTAAGAGAGTTTTAAACATGGAAAGAAAAGAATGATGCTTGCTACTACAAAAGAATACACAAATTCAGAACTAATTGATCCCATAAAGCAACTACACAATTGAAACAACAAAGCAACTAAGTAAAGACACAACACGAACAAAACTTCAGATATCAATATTAATATTGAACATACATGGCCTAAATTCTCAATTTAAAAGACATGGAGTGGCATATTAGATTTTTTAAAAAATACCCATTCATCTGCTTTCTTCAAGAAACCCACTTCACATGTAACAACACCCATATGCTCAAAGTAAAGCAAAAGAGAAAGATTTATCACAAAAATGGGACACAAAAAAGAGCAGGGATCACTATTCTTGTATCAAATAAAATAGACATTAAACCAACAACAGTAAAAAAGGACAAAGAAGGGCACTACATAATAGTAAAAATTTGACAAGAAGACTTAACTATCCAAAATATATACACGTCAAACATTGGAACATCCGGATTTATAAAACAATTGCTTCTAGAAATAAGAAAATAATTTGACAGCCACACAATAACAACAGAGACTTCAAGACTTAATGACAACATTTGACAGATCATAGAGGCAGAAACAAAGAAATTCTGGACTTAATTTCAACATTGGACAAACTGGGTCCAATAGATTTCTGAAGAATACTTTACCCAACCACAGAATGTATGTTCTCATTCGCACTTGAAACATACTCTAAGATTTATGCTCAGTCATAAAGCAAGTCTCTATAAATTTAAAAAAAAAAAGGTATACCAATCATCTCTCAGACCACAGTGAAATAGAAATTCATACCAGAAGGAAATCTTAAACCACACAAATACACAAAAACTCACAATTTGCTTCTGCCTAGGTCAGTGTCTAGCAGAATATTTCCTAAATTTTCTTCTATGATTTTTATAGTTTGAGGTCTTACATTACATCTTTAATTCATCTTGAGTCAATTTTTGTATATGGTGAGAGGTAGGAGTCTGACTTTACTCTTCTTCATATGGCTAACCAGTTTTCCCTGCACCATTTATTGAATAGGGTATCATTTTCTCATTGTTTATTGTTGTTGACTTTGTCAAAGATCAGCTGGAAGATATGGGAGAAAAGCTCTATGACATTAGTTTGGGCAATAATTTTTGGGATATAAATCCCAAAGCACAGGCAACAAAAGTGATAATAAAGTGGATTACATAAAACTAACATGCTTTTGGACAGCAAAGGAAACAATAAGCAGAGTGAAGAGATAATATACAGAATAAGTTGTAACAATATTTGCAAACCATGTATCTGATAAGACGCTAATATCCAGCTTATACAAAGAACTTAATAGCAAGAAAACAATGTTAGTTGAAATAGCAAGGCACAGAAATATATAAAGTAAAAACTGTCAGAACTAATATTTCTTCATAGAAAATATATTTCTCTATGAGAAACATAACAATGATGTAGAACATAATAAAACTTACTCATACGATAAAGGTAATTTAATTATAAAAATCAATAATTACATTAAAATAATTGTGCATACAAGGGATGTGAAGGACCTCTTCAAGGAGAACTGAAAATCACTGCTCAGTGAAATAAAAGAGGACACAAACAAATGGAAGAACATACCATGCTCATGGATAGGAAGAATCAATATCTTGAAAATGGCCATACTGCCCAAGGTCATTTATAGATTCAATGTCATCCCCATCAAGCTACCAATGAGTTTCTTCACAAAATTGGAAAAAATTGCTTTAAGGTTCATATGGAACCAAAAAAGAGCCCGCATTGCCAAGACAATCCTAAGTCAAATAACAAAGCTGGAGGCATCAGGATACCTGACTTCAAACTATACTACAAGGCTACAGTAATGAAAGCAGCATGGTACTGGTACGAAAACAGAGCTATAGACCAATGGAACAGAACAGAGTCCTCAGAAATAATACCACACATCTACAGCCATCTGATCTTTAACAAACCTGAGAAAAACAAGAAATGGGGAAAGGATTCCCTATTTAATAAATGGTGTTGGGAAAATTGGCTAGCCATAAGTAGAAAGCTGAAACTGATACTTTCCTTACTCCTTATATGAAAATTAATTCAAGATGGATTAGAGACTTAAATGTTAGACCTAATACCATAAAAACCCTAGAAGAAAACCTAGGTAGTACCATTCAGGACATAGGCATGGGCAAGGACTTCATGTCTAAAACACCAAAAGCAACGGCAACAAAAGCCATAATTGACAAATGGAATCTAATGAAACTAAAGAGCTTCTGCACAGCAAAAGAAACTAGCATCAGAGTGAACAGGGAACCTACAGAATGGGGGAAAATTTTTGCCATCTACTCATCAGACAAAGGGCTAATATCCAGAACCTACAAAGAACTCAAACAAATATACAAGAAAAAACCAAACAACCCCATCAAACCCCATCAAAAAGTGGGCAAAAGATACAAACAGACATTTCTCAAAAGAAGACATTCATACAGCCAACAGACACATGAAAAAATGTTCATTATCACTCGCCATCAGAGAAATGCAAATCAAAACCACAATGAGATACCATCTCACACCAGTTAGAATGGCAATCATTAAAAAGTCAGGAAACAACAGGTGCTGGAGAGGATGTGGAGAAATAGGAACACTTTTACACTGTTGGTGGGATTGTAAACTAGTTCAACCATTATGGAAAACAGTATGGCGATTCCTCAAGGATCTAGAACTAGATGTACCATATGACCCAGCCATCCCATTACTGGGTATATACCCAAAGGATTATAAATCATGCTGCTATAAAGACACATGCACACGTATGTTTATTGCGGCACTATTCACAATAGCAAAGACTTGGAATCAACCCAAATGTCCATCAGTGACAGACTGAATTAGGAAAATGTGGCACATATACACCATGGAATACTATGCAGCCATAAAAAAGGATGAGTTTGAGTCCTTTGTGGGGAAATGGATGCAGCTGGAAACCATCATTCTCAGCAAACTATCGCAAGAACAGAAAACCAAACACTGCATGTTCTCACTCATAGGTGGAACTGAACAATGAGATCACTTGGACTCGGGAAGGGGAACATCACACACCGGGGCCTATCACGGGGAGAGGGGATGGGGGAGGGATTGCATTGGGAGTTATACCTGATGTAAACGATGAATTGATGGGTGCTGACAAGTTGATGGGTGCAGCACACCAACATAGCACAAGTATACATATGTAACAAACCTGCACGTTATGCACATGTACCCTAGAACTTAAAGTATAATAAAAAAGAAAAATAAAAAAACTTAAAAAAAATTGTGCAATCTCAATTACAACTCCAGATGATAAACTCAAAACATATGAAGTAGGATATTGTGAAGAAATCCTTTATTTTAAAAGTAATGAGGTGATAGTAATTATCTACCTTATAGTTGACTATATTATAATTTTAAGTATATTTGTTAAAAAGTACATTACATTCAAAATACTACATAAAATTTATAAATCCAACTAAAGAAAAACAATAGTAAAACAACAATATTCAATATTTATTTATTTTTAATAAAAAGATAAATTATAAATTAAGAAAGATTAAAAAGGCCCAATTATATCACTATAAAAATAATATAAATTAAGAGCATTGTGTGTAATACTCTCTTTAACTTATTTGTATTACATAACAATGGTTAAGGTGGTAATTAGATTTTTAAACATCTGTTTTGAAGTATTTTTACATTCAATATTTAATTTTTCTCTAGCTTCTTTTTTATGCTATATAAGAAAATTATAAAGATGGTATAATGGGTGCTCATAAACAAGTCCCATACATTCAGAAAATGCTGTTTGGACCATTCATTTGGATTACATGACACATTTTAAAAGCTTGAATAAATGAACTTTTTTGTATTAATTAGTTGTTAGTATTCTCAAAATATAGACATGTACACAAGAAATATACTAATGTCATATAGTATTACACTGAAAATTAAAGGGATTAAAATATATTAAATATATTACATATTTAATTATTTTATATAATTATAATTATATTTAATATAATATCATATTACATATATTAAAAGTATTAGCAATTCACTGGAAACTATAGCAGAACAGATAACATTATCATTTCTGAAAACTCTGTGAATCCCCTGCTGTGCCAAGTCAGCAAAATCACTGGTTCAGTGACTAAATTTTGGCAAGACATCTCCACATGGAGATTTCCAATTATAGAAATGGTGGACCGACTGACTTAAATTCACGGCAGAGAGTAAAGAAAAGAACTGTACAAAGTTTTTCAAAAATGAATAAAGCATTTGAGAACTACCAAGGGAGGCAAAACTCTCAATGACTAAGAATCAGGGCAAAGGAGAATCTGGGAAGGTAAGACCAACAGGTGGCACCACTTCTTCTTTTGAGGAACTTACCAACTATGAAACCAAAAATGAGGCTGAGAAGCTGAGCACAGTTGCCAATACTTGCATGGGACCTTTACCTTTTCTTGTCTATAGTCCATGAAAAAATTTTAATGTTAAAAATAACATTCACTCATTATGCTTTTTTTTTTTTTTTTCAGGGAAGTTCTCTTTGTCAGCCATATCATAAGTGATATCCTAGGTAGATGATTTAATATTGGGTAGATTATTTAATGCCACATCTTTATTAATTCTGTTTTTCTCAGTTTCTGGATTTTTCAGGATCATCTTGATAGAAGTAAGGGCTGAAAATGATATTTCAATTTATTACTGCATTTGTCTTGGGGCACTTTTTTATTGAAATGACACTAAATCCACTGAGAAGTAGAAATTATGGGTTTGATGAAAATGCAGCCCACACATCTCTGATCAAACCTTTGACTCTTACTGTAGCTGCCAAAATAAACTGATGTGAATTATGAAAAAAGAGAGTTACCATTTTTAACTGCTAAGAGTCCAAGAAGAGACCTAACACACAACCAGTTATTAAGTTGGTAATTTTGAAGGACTACACACAGGATATGAGGATGAACTTGTAAGGGATCAGCCCTCATGATGAGTGAAACCAAGATTTGAATCCATTCACTACCCGATTGGATTAGTTCTGCCTCCAACAAAGTTGCTTTCTATGAGAAAAAGTACATCATCTCTGAAGAAAGATAGCAGCCACCATGACCTTAAGTTATGCTTAAACACTTAAATTTATTTATATGCAATGCCCAGCACTGAATCAAAAGTAACAAAGCTTATGAAAAGATAGTCATTTAACAAAAACGAAGAGGAATAAAAGTTTATGTCACTCCCACCCCCCCAAAACCAGGGTTCATTCACTTGACAAGCATTCATGAAAATGCAGGTTTTGATCAATAGGAGTTTTATTACTTGTTAAAAGTAAGAAGAACACCAGGAATAGTCTCCAAAGCAGTGTCTCCTCAAGGGAAAGTGACAAGAGGGCTTTACGGGACAATGGAGAGGGTACATTATCTCATGTAAAGGAGGGGTCCCTGTAGCACAAACTCAGTGAGTAACCCTGCCACAATGTGGGTTGCATGTCATGGAAATGAAGCTACAGATCCTTCCAGGGTGGAGATGTTAGCATGGTAATGAGGAAAGCTCACTGGCCTTCACTTGTAAGTTCCTGAGGTCTGTCGGGAACTGGTTTCAACCCAGTAGGTGACTACACACCACACAGGTATTGCAAAAAGCAGGCTGTAAGATAGAAAACTATAAATCAGGCTGATTGCTCAAGCCAGTTGAATTCCTATAGTCCCTGGAAATCCTCTCTCTATCTATTTACTATGGTAGACAGACACTAAAGGAGATTCAGATTTAGATTAATTAGCCATAAATTTTAACAGAACTATGATGAATATGTATTCAAAATGTGACAATATTATATGAAGAATGTGAAGAAATAGTCAGACAGAATTACAAAAGGAAAGTAGTATTTCTACAACTGAAAAATACAAAAACTAAAATTAAGAATGTAACAGAAGCAAATGAGTCTTATTTGAGAGAAACAGTGAACTGGAAGATGAGTCAGAAAATCATACAGATATACAGCATGAAGAAAACAAAGAAAAGGAATATGAGGAAAAATATTTGTGTGATATAGGGACTCAGTGAGCTGGCCAAATTGATGAATATTTTGAGAACCAGAAGGAGAAAGTAGGTTAGTAGTAACAATATTTGAAGACGTAAAGTTTGAAAATTTTTCAAAGATGACAAAAATGTATCAGAGAATCATTATGAATTTCAAGTAGGTTAAATAAAAAGAAAACTCTACCAAGCCACCTCCAACACCACTCTCCACCAACTAAAACACACACATACACAAAAACTGTTACAAACCAAATACAAAAAAAAAAATCTTAAAATTAACTAGTGAAGGTAAGTCATATTACCTTCAATGAGGCAGTGAAAGCATGTAATAAAACTCAACCTCCATTCACAATTTAAAACGTTATTAAATCTGGGATAGGAAAACAAAACAAAACAAAACATTTCTAACCTGAATAAAAGCTGTATACCAAAACACTGTGCAAACCATAAGCACATAATTAGATATACGGTAAAATTCTGAAAAACTCTCTAATTCTATGATTTAGATAATGTGGTAGTTACAATAAATGAAAGTAAACAAGTTGGTTAAATATTTGGGAAAAATAGAATTCCCATCATAATAACAAAAAATCAGTTCCAGATACATTGGGTACACAAAAATTACAGGCAAAATCGGAAAGACTACAGTTTAATGTAGTTGTGTACCTTTATTATTTATAGTTGTTAAATATTTCTTTAAAAGTTTACAATAATCACTAACTTTAACAGAAATGATTGTTAATTAGATCCACTAAACTGAGAATTTCTGTTTACCAAAAGCAATTCATGAGAGAGTGAAAAATAAGCCATAGAATATTCTTTATCTCTTTAGGATCAACATTTGCAGCAATATGGATGGAACTGAAGGTCACTATGTGAAGTTAAATAAGCCAGGCACAGAAAGACAGGTATCACATGTACTCACTCATATGTGGGAAGGTAAAAAAGTTGATCTCAAGGAAGTAGAGAGTAGTATGGTGGTCGCCAGAGGCTGGTAAGGATAGTGAGGAGAGAGGGATGAAGAGAGATAGATTAATGGGTACAGACATGCAGTTAGATAGATGGCAGAGGTTTTAGCATTTGATAGCACAGTGAGATGACTATAGTTTACAATAATTTCTTGTATGTTTCTAAAAACAGCTAGAAAAGAAAAAATTAGGATGTTCCTAACACAAAGAAATTATAAATATTTGAGGTGATGAATATTTCAATTACCCTGATTTGTTCATTCAACATTGTACGCATGTATCAAAATGTCACATTTACCTCATAAATATATATAATTATGTACCAATAAAAAAGCAAGACACAGAGTAGCAGAAGATATGTTTAACAAATTGAATAATTTGAATTTGTAAGATATATAAAAGAAAAAATTAACAGGATAATAAAAGAACAAGCAACCTAAACAGGATTTCACAAAGGAAGCTATCCAAATGGCCAATAAATACATTAAAATGTATTTAATCTTATTAGCCTTCAGAAAAAGTATAAAATACCACTATACTCCTGAGAAACAATGACTAAAGTGTAAAAGGCCAACAGTACTAAATATTGTCAAAAGATTTGGATTAAGTGAAACACTGGTACACTACTTGTGAGATATTAACAGAAAAATACCTTTTTAAAATTGTCTGTCACTATCTAATAAAGCTAAATACCCACAATCTTTGATCCTTAATTTTCACTCTAAGAAATTTAGCAAATATAAGCACTAAGAAACATGACAGGAATATTTGTAACAGTAGTAAAGTTAAAGGCCTTAAAATGGAAGTAAAACCAATATTCATCAATAGTGGAATGAATAATTTGAGCACCATTCTTATAACAGAAAACATAATGACAATGAAATGATGATAAACTTCAAAACTAAAAATGGTGACTGCAAGAGACCAGATACACACAAAGACAAATGTTACGATTCCATTTACATAAAGTCTACAAACAAGGAAAACTAATCTGGCAATAGAAGTCAAGATGATAGTTACTCCTCAGGAAAAGCGTGGCAATATTTCATGGAGTTGCACAAGGAAGCATCTGGAATGTCCTACTATGTGCCTGGATCTTGGTGAAGTTGCACGGGTGTGTTTACTTTAAGATCTTTTGTGCATTTGTGTATTCATGATTTGTTCTACTGTCTTATTGCTTTTTATACTTCACTAAGTTTATTTTAAAAATAAAACCCAAGAGCATTCCCAGAGGGTGGTTTACGATGGTCAAAGCAGCATGTGGTTCACAGGAAACAGATTTCTACCAGGAGTTTTTGAAGCATTTCAAGATTTTAATATCCAGTACCCTCATACTGTTATATACAGCTTGAATATCAGTTCTGGCTGTGCATGAGGAAGCCTGTTCAGAAATGCCAAATAAAGCTCTGGGCTGGAATTTAGTGCTACTTCAAGTAGGAATTATCAACAAATGAGAAGTCTTTAGCCAGTTCACAATCTAAAGAGCTATGTCTAAACTCCTAGGATCTTAATGTTAATTCATCTTTTGTGGTGTGGCAGATATGCTTCGTGAGATTTTTTTTTTTCTGTCCTTAATAACAGGAGTATTATTTTGCAGTAGTAGGTTGTTTCACTGTTACATAAATTTCTGGAGGGCAGTGAGTAAAAAATTTCTCATCATCTGAGTTTCACAGTCTATGCTTTGTTGAGGAAAAAATAATCCTTTTGGTAACAGAAAAATAGTGATTTTGTTTTTTCAGAGTAGCATTGCAGACTTTATCTTTTCTGGAAAGAAAAAGTAATATTTATAATCTCAGAATGAAGGAATTTCAAACTTTCATTTTTTCTAATAGGGTATTATTAGCCAAACCATCCTATAGACAACAAAGATAACAACTATAAGCTATTAACAAAATGAGAAGAAAAGAAAACGACAACAGCAAACATCTGACCTTGCTGGAAAGCAACCAAATACAGGCAGATTCTAGAGGGAGGTTAAGATTGGAAAAGAGAATGGTATTGAGTGTTCCATTATTCATGGCTTCTAGCCTGAGGTCTGCAGTCTTCACCATGCCACATGGTTAAAATGGCAATTTTAAAAGTTCTTAGTATTTTTGCCCTGAAAAACCACTGGAAGGAGTTGAAGCCAACCACATCCATTGAAAATTGAATGTGTAAGGAGTTCTGGAAAGGAGAGAAAAAAGGAAAAGTGTTCTGAAGTTTGTGAATACAGTCTGTCAAAATCCAAAAAGTTTGACTAACTCCTGAGCCACAAATGTTTGGCTTCAAGCTGCCCATCTGTAAACAAACTGAATTGAGATTTGAGCCACTTCTCACAAGGCTGCTAACAGTTTCATTCCTACCCATCTGATTGTCTGTGAAGGAAGGGAGGAAGGGAGGGAAAGAGGGATGGAGGGAGGGAGGGAAAAAAGCATGATCTTTGAAGGAATATTAACAGAATTCAGAGACTCCAAACATAACCTCACAGTATCTAGGATATAATACAAAATTTCTCAACATTCAAATAAAGAGGAAAGTGTGACATCCTCAAGTTAAATGACAACCAATGGAGGCTAAACTTATGATATCTCAGATGTTGGAATTAGTAGATTAGTGGTATTATCACTATACTCAAGGAAAAAATATTAATTGCAAATAAGTTAAAAAATACTAATAGAAAAATAGAAACTCTAAAATAGTTGAAATGTTACAACTGAAAACTCCAATTTCTGATATAAAAACATTTGCTACATAGGCTAAAAGCAGAATGGAGATGATACTGAAGAAAATAATCAGCAAACATGTAGATCTGTTAATAAAAATGTGGAAAATTCAATCAGAACCTGAGTAACTTATGGAAACACACACACACACACACGGAAAGCTACATAGAACCTACATGGAGCAATTGCTTAGTGAAAAATTGGGGGAATTTTCTTTTAATATGGTTGAGATATTTGCAATATGTTGAAGACATATACTTACAGATATTTCAAGGGAAGTGAACTCTTTTTTTAAAAATTTTATCGTAAGTTCAATGATACATGTGCAGGTTTGTTATATAAGTAAACTTGTATCTCAGGAGTTTGTTATACAGATTATTTTGTCACTTAGATATTAAACCTAGCACCCACTAGTTATGTTTCTTGATTCTCACCCTCCTCACACCCTCCACCCTCCACTAGGCCCCAGTGTGTATTGTTCCTCTCTCTGTGTCCATGTGTTCTCATCGTTTAGCTTCCATATGCAAATGAGAACGTGCGGTAGTTGGTTCTGTTCCTGTGTTGGTTTGCTAAGTATAATGGCCTCCAGCTTCATCCATGTTTCTACAAAGCACATAATCTCACTTTTTTACGGCTGCATAGTATTCTATAATGTATGTGCACCACATTTTCTTTATTCTACCACTGATGAGCATTTAGGTTGATTGCATGTTTTGCTATTGTGAATAGTGCTACAATGAACATACACATGCATGTGTCTTTATACTAGGACAATTTATGTTCCTTTGGGTATATAACCAGTAATAGGATTGCTGGGTTGAATGTTATTACTGTTTTTAGGTCTTTGAGGAATCACACTGTCTTCCACAATGAGTGAACTAATTTACCCTCCCACCAACAGAGTATGAACATTTTATTTCCACAACCTCGCCAACATCTGTTATTTTTTGACATTATTAGAATAGATAATAGGTATCTCATTGTTGTTTCAATTTGCATTTCTGTAATGATCAATGATGTTGAGCTTTTCTTCATGTAATTGTTGGCTGCATGTATGCTTTCTTTTGAAAAATGTCTGTTCATGTCCTTTGTCCACTTTTTTTAATGGATTTGTTTTTTCTTGTAATTTTTTTTTAAGTTTCTTATAAATACTGGATATTAGACCCTTGTCAGATGCATAGGTTGCAAAAATTTTCTCCCATTCTGTAGGTTGTCTATTCACTCTGTTGATAGTTTCCCTTGCTTTACAGAAACAGTTTAATTAGATCCCATTTGTCAATTTTTGCTTTTGTTGCAATTGCTTTTGGTGTCTTCTTGATGAAATCTTTGCCTGTTCCTATGTCCAGAATGGTATTGCCTAGGTTGTCTTTCAGGGTTTTACAGTTATGGGTTTTATATTTAAGTCTTTAATCCATCTTGAGTTGATTTTTGTATACGGTGTAAGGAAAGGGTTCAGTTTTAATCTACATATGGCTAGCCGTTTATCGCATCACCATTTGTTGAATAGGTGATCCTTTCCATATTGCTTCTTTTTGTCAGGTTTGTCAAAGATTAGGTGGTTGTAGATGTGTGGCCTTATTTCTCAGTTCTCTATTCTGTTCCACAGGGTTGTGTGTCTCTTTTTATACCAGTAACCTGCTGTTTTGATTAATATGCCCTATAGAATAGTTTGAAGTTGGGTAGCATGATGTCTCCAGCTTTGTTCTTTCTGCTTAGGATTGTCTTTGCTGTTTGGGCTTTTTGAAATACAAAGAAAACCACACTTAAGCACACTATAGTCCATCTACTGTAAACAAAGATTAAGAGAATATATAGAAACTAGCCAAAGAAAGGCTAACGGCATGCAAAAGAACAATGCTATAAATACTTAAACTGCTCACTCCTATTAAGAAAAGTGGACACATAAGGAAGTGGAACAAGTTTTAAATGCTGAAAGTGGGAGGGAGGGTGGGGACAATGTCAGTCTAGACCAGCAAAAGTGTTAAGAATGAATATGAAATTTTAAAAATTTTCAAAAAATAGAAAGCATAAAGAATTTACTGATATCAGACCTTCACTGGAAAAATACTGGAAAATACTCTGCTTTGAAGGAATAAAATGAACAGAAAATGATAAATATTTTAAGGTAAAAATCATAATTTAAAGCATTTTTAAACTCAGTTGAATCTTAATGGCTGATACTTCACTCAATTGCTATTTGTTTACTTCTTAACATTGAACTTATGACTATGTGTCTATGAATCTATCTGAAATGTGAGCTTATGTAAAATAAGGAACTACTTTTAATTTGCCGGTATGTCTCTCAGTATGTTGCATACTTCTGCTTTACGGCATATAATAAATGCCTGTTTGAATTTTGACATATTTCAGTCTTTATGAAGAGTTTAACACAAATTGTGTTGCCATCAAAATAATCACGTGAAGTTCACATATTTTCTTGTATAAATGAAAATTTAGACAAAGTGACAAGCCCAAGGTTACTCCATATAAAGTGCACAAATGTTTGAGTCTGAGTTTCCACTCTATCTCTGATATACATCCTGATGGAATTTCTAGATTTAAAACAAATGAACAGTAAAACATTATTATTCATACCAACAAATTTAGGTATTTAAGCAATTATTTTGTGCACAGTAGCTCACACCTGTAATCCCAGAACTTTGGGAGACTGTGGCAGGCAGATCACCTGAGGTCCAGAGTTCAAGACCAGCCTGGCCAACATGGTGAAACCCCATCTCTACTAAAAATACAAAAATTAGCATGGCGTGGTGGCAGGTGCCTATAATCCCAGCTACTCAGGAGGTTGAGGCAGGAGAATCACTTGAACTTGGGAGGTTGAGGCTGCAGTGAGCTGAGACTGCACCATTGCACTCCAGCTTGGGTGACAAGAGCAGGTCCATGTCAAAATAATAATAATACATAAATAAATATACATTATTTTAATAATTAATGACTTTATATAATATGCAATATTTTCACTGAAGTAACTACCAATATTAGTGATTGTGCATCATAGTTAAGAAATTTTGACTACTTCATATGTATTTTGCTTCCAAAAATTATATGAAAATGGCCCTCATCATTTTGTACCCTCATGCTTCTCTATGTGGTTCTCATTAAATATTTAAAACATCCTAAATGCAATTATGTTACTTTTAATATTAATTTCTTCAAATATTAATTTAGATACATTATTAATAGGAAAGGAAATATTTGCTTTTTATTTTGTAGTCTCATTTTAATATTAAATCTCTTAAAGAGTTTCTTGGTAACATGTATAGATCTCTATATAACTAGAACAGTATGACTTTATATTTGGCCTATTTGAGAACATTGGAGTAATATTTATCCTTTCATAGCAAAATCTTGTTCAAAGACTTGGGAAATATGAAAGAAATGGGAAAACCTAAAGAACATGTCAGCCAGACGCAGTGGGTGGCACACACCTATAGTCCCAGCTGCTAAGGAGGCTGATGAGGGGAGGATCACTTGAGCCCAGGAGGAGGTGGTTGCAGTGAGCCGAGATTGTGGCACTGCACTTCAGCCTGAACAACAGAGGGAGACAATGTCCTGGCGGAGGAAAAAAAAAAAAAAAGTATAAAGAATAAAATAACGCGTCAACTAAATGTTTTCATGTAGATCATGGACTACAGACTTCTTTATCATCCATTAACAGTCTGTTGCACTAATTAAAAAGCATTTGTTAATAAGATAGGAAGCCCCTAATTCTCTAATTCTATGTTTAGTCTGCTAATTGCTACCTGAAAGCCAGTTTTCTCATGTCCCTTTAAATTCTTCAACATATATTTTCATGACCCAGAATAATTTCATGAACATGTAAGAAGCTTAAATTCAGATATTTTTGTAGAAGAAACCAGAATAGCTTTATTTTCAGTGATATATGACTGACTGTTGATAGCCATTTTATCTAATCTTATTTAACCTGAATTAAAATGCCAATTTGTCTTTCCTTCCAGTGAATATATTCACTCATCAAGGAAGCAGCAATGCACTGATTGTAGCCTCAAGAAATAAATGACTTTGGTCATGATTGGGTTTCCTTGCTTGTCAAAGTGAAAAAAATAGACAGATAATAATGTATTAAAGATAAGCACACAGGCAAAAGATTAGTCTGATTTGTATGTCCCTTCTCTCTGATTTCTTTATAAGGCATTTGTAAAATGCTTTTAAAGAGGACAAGAAAACGGTAGCATTTTTGACAGACCAAAAGACAACCACACAGACTAAACACATCAACTTATTTATATCAGTTGGCTTATTTTAAACAACAGTAACTGTCTTAGAACATGGATGGACTACACTAATGGTTATATTTCCACTTGGATGCCATTACAGATGGAAGAGAAAGTGCAAATTAAATAAAATGGTACCTCTTTCCTCTGGACTTCCAAAAGGTGTATAGTTAGCATTTTGCCAAAACCAAGGGAAAAAAGAACATTACATTTATACAGGGTAGTTAAATATCATCTGTGACATTGTGCATTACTATTTCAGGAAGAAATTGACAGCATGTAGCTATTATAAATATATGCTTTAAAAGTAAACTGTATAAGGGCTGCCCCATATAACCCTATATTTGAGATTGTAGCATGCATGTCCTTGAGCAAATAAACAAACTTGCCTTCAACAGGTACACAATCTCTATATAGTAGGAATTTTACAAATTCGTGCCAGAGAAAGTATGTTTGTTAAATATAATGAGCAAAAAATATGTTCTAGGAGGACATCTAGCAGCTAAAAATGGTAACTTTCTTTTTTGCATAATTCACATCAGTTTATTTTGACAGCTATAGTAACAGTCAAAGGTTTGCTCAGAGATGTGTGGGCTCCATCTTCATCAAACCCATAGTTTCTACTTCCTAGTGGATTTAGTGTCTTTTCAATAAAAAAGTGCCCCAAGCAAATGCAGTAATAAATTGGAATATCATTTTCAGCCTTTTCTCCTATCAAGAGGATCCTGAAAAATCCAGAAACTGAGAAAAACAGAAATAATAATAAAGGTGTGGCATTAAATAATCTACCCAATATCAAATCATCTACCTAGGATATAGCTTATGATATGGCTGACAAAGAGAACTTTCCTAGAAAAAAAACCATAATGAGTGAATGTTATTTTTAATACTAAAATTTCTTCATGGACTATAGACAAGAAAAGGTAAATGTAAAGATAATTTTACATTCCGATATATTTAATATTTTACATCCAACAATATACACAGACTCCAACTTAATAAAGTTATTTTTTTGGTAATAAAACCAGTAATAATGAGTCAACTATTTCCAGAGAGACTCAATCTTAGACATGCCAGAATTCTCATTTAATCAGGCATGACTTAATGTCTTGGTAGCAAAATTCAATGAGCATCTATCTCTCAGTAGCTTTAAAAAAAAGGGATTTTTTTTTTTCTGAGGGTCTCTGAAAAGAATATTTGTGAGAATAGTTTCTTTTATGGTTTTGGAAAAAATTTATAAGTCTCCTACTCACATTAAAGAGGTGTTAAATGTTTCTTCATAGATGGCTTGTCAGGCAAGAATAGCAAAAATCTTCCCAGGTGTGTTGGATAACAATGATGCAAAACAGGATTTCCTTCTTTGTTATGAGTTAATTGTATTCCATTGTGTAATATACCACAGTTTCCTTATTAATTCATTTACTGATGAACACTGAGGTTGGTTCTATATTTGGACTACTGTGAATAGACCTACAATATACAAGAAAGTGAAGCTATCTCTTTGGATATATATGAGACATAAAACTATGCTAAGTATAAATAATATTATCATAAAAATAACAATTTTTACATTAATAAACTGTGTAATTAAATTGTGTTTTGGCATATTGCCATATGCCAATATGACATATATTCATGGATGAAGGGAATATAAGCTTAACTATTAGAAATGTATGAAAAGAATAAACACAGCAAAATAAAAGCTTCAGAAGTAACAGAAACACATACCCTCCATAATGAAACACATACTTATTTAATCATTTAATGTTTAAAAGTAGCTAATGTTTATATATAAACAAAGTTTAATTGATTTGTCTAACAGTTTCATCAAAGTCACCATATATAATAGAACTACCGTATGATCTTGTGGGATTACAGGATCATATGGTAGTTCTACTTTGCATTTATTAAGGTACCTGTCATAATGCTTTTCATAACGTATGTGCAAATTTATATTCCCACTAACAGTATAAAATGGTTTCCTTTTCTCCACATTCTCACCAACACGTTATTTTTATTTTATATATATTTTTTGATGATAACCACTCTGATTGGGGTGAGATGATACCTCATTGTGGTCTTGATTTTCATTTCCCAGAGGATTAATGAGTTGAACATTTTTTCATATACCTGGCCATTTACACATCTTCTGAGAAATGTCTATCCATACTATACAAAGTGATCAGATTCAATGCAATCCCTATTACAATACCAACAACGTTCTTCATATAAATAGAAAAAAAAAGAGTTCTAAAATCCATATGTAATGAAAAAAGACCCCAAATAGCCAATTCAATCTTGAGCAAAAAGAACATTTGAAAGAATCTCACTAACTGATTTCAAAATATACTACAAAGATGCTGTAAACAGGCGGTATGGCAATAGAATAAAAACTGACACAAACAATGGAATAGAATAGAGATCCTGGCTATAAATCCATGCATTTATAGCTAACTAATTTTCAACAAAGGTACCAAGAACATACATTGAGAAAAGGACAATCTTTTCAATAAATGGTGTTGACGAAACTGCATATTCACATGCAGAAGAGGGAAATTAGGCCCTTATCTCTCATGAAATACAAAAATCAACTCAAAACTGATTAAAGACTTAAATGTAAGACCTGAAACTGTGAAATTACTAAAGAAAACAGGAAAAGCACTTCATGACATTGGTCTAGGTAAGATTATTTGGATAAGATCACTGAAGTACCCACCAGTAATAAAGGCAAAAGTAAACAAATGAGATTACATCAAACTGAAAATCTTCTGCATAGCAAAAGAAACGATCAACAGGATGAGAAGACAATTTATAGATGAGAGGAAATATTTGCAAACTATATATCTGACAAAGAGTTAATGTACAACATACATAGAAATTCCCAAAAAAACTAAATAGCAAAATAACAAGTGACTATATAAAAATGGGCAAAACATTTTATTTTTTCTGTATGTTTACTGTTGGCTATAGAGACATAAAAGAGAATTTTTTAAAAAATCTGTATTCACACTTATTTTTTAAATAAACATGTTTTCATTTCAGAAAATATATATATTGATAATCTCTCTACCTGAAACATACATAACAAAATTCACTTACACTTCATATAATGGGCATCAAATAAATAATAGTATAAGGAAGTGAATTAAGCCACTGAAGTATTTATTAAAACATCACATAATTGCCTTTCATTTAAAGATTTAATGGCAAAAGTAGGCATCCCTCACTTTAACTGAACACGAATTCCTTTCCACACCACACAATATTTTTGTAAGACTACTGCTAGGTACTCTCTCCAGTCCACAGTTTTATCTGTGACAGGTCTATATCCAGAACTATTAGCATAGATTGACACTACCTGTCAGTTTGAAAGACTGCACTTCTACTTCCATGGTCATAACCTTTTAAAACATAAAGAGTTTCCAGTTTTATTAGCCTCACCTCTTTCTTGGGTCATATGAACCTATTGAACTCTGGACAGTTGTTGAATATATATAAGGAAAGTACTATAATTTTCAGTTTGTGAGAAATTTGGGGTTGTCATAAATGCTGAATTCTTTTTGGAGAAAAAAATGTTCTAGTAAGTAGAGCATATGGAAATTTTGTTTTACAATGTATATGTGCATATATTTTATTTACTATTCACAAATATTTATATGCACACATATACTTTTTTATTCATTCCTTTAACTTCTTCTATGTACAATTACGTTCAACTGCTTTTCATTTTTTAAAATAAAGCAATATCATTTTAACTATATAGATTCTCCAAATATCCTATAGTTTTTTATAGATGCATTTCTCAGCAAGTTTCCAGATGAATTCTTATTAATAACCACTTAACTTTAAGGTAATCTATTTTAATAATTTTGAAAGCTAAATAATAATTTATCAAAATTTGTACACATCATATGACCTTTTGTAAATATTTTATTATGCTTATGTGATTAATTTTAGACAAGAATCTTAGTGCATAATGAGATCATCTTCTTCTTCCTCAAAACAAACAAACAAACAAATACAGAGCTTTCACAATTGAGATTGGAGTTATTCAGGCCTTGAATGTTGTGAGGGATTTTGGTATCTCATTTTTTTCATGCAAAATAATAAATTATGTGTCAAAACACTTAATAAAAGACAATTTTAAATTTTGCCTTTCTTGATTTTGAATACATTGTATCAATAAGATAAAATGGTGTATGTGTATGTGTGCATGTATGTATAGTGGAATAATATAGTTACATTAAGTAAAAATTTGGCCACTAATTGATGGTCTAATACCAGCTTTTGGCAACACTCAACACTAGCTCATGATGGTAAATGACACTAACTAGTAGTTGTTGAAAATATCTGGTGTTGGTGTGTTGCATATTGTTAAGAATACAGCTCTTACAGTCAGACTACCTATATTCAAATTTTGACTGTGCCAGTTATTTGAGTGTTTTTGCATACTTCTTAACTTTCCAGAATCTCAGTTTCTGTATTTATAAAATGAGCATAACAGATCTTAACTCAAAAAGTTGTTGTAAATATTAATTGAATTATTATATGTAATACATGTAATATGTGTGGAATAATGACTGGTAGTTGGTAAGGGAAATCAATCTTTATTAAAGTTATTATTATGAAAAAATAATGTTAGTCATTGTGATACAGCAGTCATCAGTGTAGCTTGAATGATGTTAGATTTTTTCCTATATCATTTAAATACACAGCCTAAAGGCTAAATGTTTAATTCAATATGTGCTTGAGATAGATTTCAGAAATTTTAATTCTCCTGCAAAACAACAATTTAATTATATGAAAATATTTAAAAGTCTCTTCCATGAGAATGATCTTTCTAAAGAGGAAACTGAAAGGAAACTTCTAGTAACATGATCTGAAAACTTAGAAATATTCCAACTTTAATGACATTTGAGATTTTCAAGTATTTTTAAGTATGTTATTGATAAGCAACTCAATATAGCAGAAATTAATTTTAAATATATTTTCATTCTATATAGGGCAGGTTACTGAATTTTTTTGGAAAACTAGAAAGAACATCTATGATAAATCAAATTAAGTAGAAATGTCTTTATAGATTGTTTCCATAAATAGAATGACTAATAAAAGTTTAGGTCATGGCCATTTTTCACTCATATTTTTTTGCATTCACATTGCTTATCTACTGGAAATTTCTTGGATAAAACTTTCAAATTGGTTTATAGCTATTGCATCAAAAATTCTCAATAAAAGAATAACAGGTAATTGTAGATTTATCATATTCATTTAGTAGATTGAGAATCTCATGTGTAGATATTAGTTGAAAGTTACAAAACCGTGTTAGTGAAAGTGGAGTACAAAATTTCAATAGCAACAAAAATAAAATATACTATTCTTTGAATACAAAGCAAACATTATAGACTTACATGTCTGAAGATATCTTCTCATCATTTATCTATTATTAATTAGTAAAAAATAAATCCCAAACACATTGTGTATCAAACAATCCCTAAAAAGATCCACAATGCATCATCTTCCTCCTTGAGTGTGTGTGAAACCTTGCTTCTAAGGGATTGAATATGGCTAAGGTGATGGCATGTTACTTGCATGAATATATTTTATTATATAGAACTCCATTTTATATGGAGCAGATTACTATAAAATATCATCTTGCTGGCTTTAAAGAAGCCAACAGCAATGTCGTGAGCTGCCTCAAGAGTGGGCCATGTGACAGAGAACTATAGGTTCAGCCATAAGAAGCCAGGACTCTTACTCATAAAACCACAAGGAGTTGAATTTTGCCAATAACCTGAATAAACTTGGAATTGGAATATTCCTGTGTTGAAAAGTCCAGGTGAGATCAATGCCCTGCCTGCATCTAGTGCAGCCTGTGATATTCTGATGAGAGGACTCAGGCAGACCATACCTGGACTCCTGACCTATAGCAACACAGTTAATACATGTGGTTTAAGCTATTAATTATGTATAATGTGTTGTACAGCAATAAAAAATGAATACACTTGGATACAAATAATTCAGTCATTTTCATAAGAGAAACAACTCTGAAGTCACATTTTTAATCATTCCACCCTAATAACATCTCTTGTATTCTGTTCTTGAATTCTAGATAATTCCTTCTGGCATGTCATGACCTATAGTTCTTCAATTCCATCACAACTACAAACCATAGTTTCTATTTCATCATCATTCCTCAACATTTTCGAATTCTCCCTTCCTTCTTTGCTTGTTGGGTTCCATGGCTAATCTTTAAAATCACACGTCTTTCTCAATGTTCTGAAGCCTTTCTCAGTTTATCAAACTGACATTAAAACCTCAATTCTGTCATATATCAAAACATTATAGGCCGGGCACGGTGGCTCAAACCTGTAATCCCAGCACTTTGGGAGGCCGAGACGGGCGGATCACGAGGTCAGGAGATCGAGACCATCCTGGCTAACACAGTGAAACCCCGTCTCTACTAAAAAATACAAAAAATTAGCCGGGCGAGGTGGCGGTCGCCTGTAGTCCCAGCTACTCGGGAGGCTGAGGCAGGAGAATGGCGTGAACCCAGGAGGCGGAGTTTGCAGTGAGCTGAGATCTGGCCACAGCACTCCAGCCTGGGCGGCAGAGCGAGAATCCGTCTCAAAAAAAAAAAAAAAAAAAATTATATACCATTAATATATACAATTTTTATTTGTCGATTATACCTTAAGAAAGCTGGCAGGAAATTTTAAAACAAAGTGAAGACTATGGGAGAAAAAAAATAAGTCCAATCCTAAGTCAACTTGCTGTAAATAAAATCATCTTATAATATTTTTCAACTTTTAAAAATCAACTCCAGCTATACGGTAGAGCAGATTAAAAATTTTTGGAGTCATTTTTCACTCTGTACTTATTCTTACACTTCACATCCAATCCATCAGCAAAATATGTCAGTTTTGAAATAAATCCAGAGGCAGTAAAAATTGCTGTAGATATCTGCAGCTCTATGCCTCAAATCTGAGTAAATGTCTGCTACAATATGTCTTTCCTTATGACGTTTACCTGGAGACTGGACACCAAACCAGCTCTTTTCTCATCCCTCAGAACTCAACTGAAGTCAGAGCTCTCTGCTGTCCTGCCTGTGAGGGAAAGTTTAGAGGTTAAGCAATATGAGTTAGGATAAAGATAAGCCACCAGGACAGTACCTTGATATTGCTCACTCTTCTTAGGATAGGACTATAAAGAAAAGTCATCTTGACAAAGGGACAGCCATTCCCCCACTCCTCTGCTGAGAGGCAACAGAACTGTAACTAATGAGGAGCTATGTGCAGAAGTGGTTAAAAGCAGGAATCAACAAAGCCGAGGGCAAAATGAGCCCCTTAGGCCTGAACACTCACTCTCTCTCTCTCTCTCTCTCCTCTCTCTCTCTCTCTCTCTCCCTCCGCCCCCACTCATATGGTTTAAGAAGCTAATATGCCAAATCAGAAATTGAGGTTTTCAGTTGTAAAATTTCCATTCTTTTTGAGTTTTTATTTTCAGTTGGTATTTCTTGTCTTTCTGTAGACTATTAGTATTTTTTTCCTTGAGTATAGTGATAATAGTTACTAATCTGTTAATTCCATCATCTGTGTTATCACAAATTCAGTCTCCATTGGTTGTCTTTTCTCTTGAGAATATTCTCCTCTCTTTGTGGATGTTGAGTAATTACGCAAAAAACAGTGAAGTGTTTACTGTCCTCTCCCATGTGCTCCAACAGAAACAATATTGAATCTAAGAAGGTTAAAGGAAAATCAAAATCCTGATTAAGAAACGAAAGGCAGCAGTAGTAATAAGAGATACATTACTCCATGCAACAATCCCCATATGGCCAGTGAAAAAGCTGACAAGAGCCAGAGACTTATACTCAAATATCATCAACTAAATTCAGTTTTGGCTCATGTAGTCTCAGCTGTTCGAATCTGACAGTTTTATCCAATGCAGAGATCCACGGCATATAACATGCTGTCCTGGACATTTTCAGCACTTTTTAAAAATTTTCACTGGCACTTGAGAACCAAGACTATTTCACATTCATTTTACAAGGCCTTTGATATATATCTGCAGGGCACCCCTAAGGATACTTAAACTTCTCTCCCTTTGCTACTATTGGAGGTTCAAGACATGGCACAAAAATCTGTACTCTCTGAGCTCCAAAGCTTTTACTATATAGGGGAGGTCCAGTTGGTTGACAAGTCAGGAGCCTCACTCTCAGCTCTGACTGCAATATAATCACATTTCCACCAAAAGGAGTGCTTGATAAACTCTGACAAAATTCAGGGTCCTGTTCACCAAATATATGATTTTTTGGGAAATATATCATAATTCTTCTGTTGTCACATTGACCTTCCACTGCTAAAAACAAAAAGTTTAGAATCATATAAAATTGTTTGTGCATTAGAAATAGTATGCGCTTAGTTTGGGAATTTTAATTGGTCCTTTATATCAGCTACCTGGAAATCAGCCTTTTTCTGGAATGTTTAAACACTGTTGATGAGAATGTAAATTAGTTCAAACACTGTGGAAAGCAGTTTGAAGACTTATCAAAGAACTTAAAAGATAACTACCTTTAGGCCCAGCAATCCCGTTACTGGGCTTATATCCAAAAGAATGTAAATCATTCTACCAAAAACACATACACTTACTTGTATGTTCATCGCAGCACTACTTACAATAGCAAAGAAATATAATCAACCTAGATACCCATAAATGGCAGATTGGATCAAGAAAATGTGGTACATATCCACCATGGAATACTACACAGCCATATGAAAGAACAAAATCTTGTCCTTTGCAGCAACAAGGTTGCAGCTGCAGGCTACTATCTTAAGTGGAACAGAATACCAAACACCACGTATTCTCACTTGTAAGTGGGAGCTAAACTTTGGGTATACATGGGCATAAAGATGACAACAGTAGACACTGGACACTACTAGAGGGTGGATGGGTGTACAAGGGTTAAAAAACTATTGGGTATTGTGCTCATTACCAGCATGATAGGATCAGTCATACCCCAAAGCTCAGCATCATGCTATATACTCATGTAATAAGCTGGCATATATACTCCCTGAATCTAAAATAAAAGTTGAAATTACAAAATATAAAATACAAAATATACAAAATATAAAATATAAAAGCAATGTTTTAAAAAGTATAAAAATAAGGTTTCTGTGACATTTGAAATAGTGGCAAATAAAAACATTTAGAATTATGTTTTTTGAAAAAGAAATCATCCATTTCCTTTTGTGCCTGGGCTGTGTTGGAAGCTTACTTGCAGATTATGGCTCACTGTAACTTTGGAGCCCCACGATCTGGGGGGTTGAGCCCTTATTTATCTACACTGATTGCTGCTTGGAGCCTCCAGAAAAAGTGAGCAACCTTCTCCAACAGGTATCCTTTGGGATTTTGGACATATTGCTTTCCTGACACAGCTACCAGACAAACTCCTCTGTAAAGCAGTTATTGACCTGCTACTGTTCTCTCATTAAAACTGAACGTTTGACTTATAAAGACCTTGTGACTTTCTGGCTGATATTCCTATTTCAAGATGGGTCAACTCTGACTAAAGGTTAACACGGTGGAAAAGCCCAACAAATTTCCCTTGTTATCCAGCAACCCCATGTTAGGTATATATCCAAAAGAAAAAATAAATTAGTATATTGATGAGACATCTCCTGGCTTATGTTTATCACAGTACTATTTACAATAGCTAAGGTATAACATCAACCAAAGTATCCATCAATGGATGAACGGATTTAAAAAAGTGATATATACATGTACATACACACACACACACACAACTATATGTACATATATCTGTGTATATGTATATATACAGATATAAGTACATATGTATGTATGTATGTATATATACATACATATATGTATATATACATATATACACACGCACAACGGAATATTAGTCAGCCATAAAAATGGATGAAATCTTGTCATTTGCAGCAACATGAATAAAAGTTCATAATATAAAAAACTTCATAAAATAATAAAATTTGCAGCAACATAAATAAAAGAAGACATCACGTTGAGTGAAATAGGTCAGGCACAGAAGGATGAAGATCACTTGCTCTCATTCATACATAGGAGCTAAAAAGTATGATCTCATGGAGGTTGACAGAAAAATGACAATTACCAGAAGCTGGGAAAGTTGGGAATAGGAAGATGAAGAGAGGTTGCTTAATGGGTACACACATACAGCTATCTAGAAGAAAGAAGTTATAAGTTCTAGCGTTTGATAGCACAGTAGAATAAATATCATTAATAATAATTCATTGTGATTTCAACATAGCAAGAAGAGAAAGATTTGAAATGTTCACAACACAAAGAAATGATAAATGTTTGAGGTGATGGATATACTAAATATCCTCATTTAATCCTTACACATTGTATGCATTTATCAAAAAATCACAGGTACCCCATTAATATGTACAACTATTATGTATCAATAAAATAAAGTTTAAAACTTTTAAACTTCACTTGTCAAAAAATTAAAATTGCATATGGCCTGGCCCTAATACTATCTCAATTTTGCATGATGAAGTACAGCTATCCCTTCAGAAAAAACTTTATGTCCCTTCCATTCCACTGCCTGAAGCAAAGCCACTGGTTCTAAGTCGACCCTGACTGACACAGCTTACCCTAAATATCTGACCATGTTTCACTGCTGGTATGGCTACATTAAAACCTGATGGTGGCTGTTGTGATTCAACTGTTGTTCAACCTTAGTGCCAGTTATGTAAAATTAAAACTGGATATGGTTATTCTGGTCACTAGTTAGAACCAAAGGTCATTTTCATATCTCTGGCCAATATTGCCCTAGATAAACTGTGTTATATTTTTACTCATTCTTGGACTATTGCCAATGGCCTAGCCAGCTTGTTTGCCACCGGAAGGACTACAGACTACCTTATTAAATATATCCTATTTGGGACCACAAACTGTTCAGAAATGTGAGGTTACTGAATGGTCAGTCTGCATCACTCACATAGATGCCCACAGTAAAGGCCCATTCTCTGAAGGCACTCACTAGAATCAAGCTGCCTATCATAATCTGCACTGCCAAGCTCAAGACTGTTGACATCTGGAGCCATAATTGCACTGTCTCATCACTTTTGACACTTTTATCAGTCTATGCTGTTATATTTGTTTCCTGTTGCTGTGTAATACATTACCACAAAAAAACTATATTTATTACTCATTTATTGGCTCAAAGTTCTATAGGTTATATGTCCGGCTTGACATGGCTGGGTTCTCTCTCAGGGCATTCCAAGGTCAAAATCAAGGTATTTAACAGTCTGGGGTTTTGTACAGAGAGTATGGGAGAAAATCTACTTCTAGTAATATTATTCTTGATACAAGCCTTACTTGTGGTTGTAGAATTGAATTTTCTGTTTCCTTGTTTTCTGTCAAATTGAGGCTGCTTTCAGTCACTGGCAGCCATTAACATTCCTTGACTCATGGATCCCTCCTCTCTTCAAGTCAGCAACAGTAGATAGAATGCTCAAGCTGTAAAGCTCTAATTCCCCCTTCTGCCACCAGCTAGAGAAAACTGCTTTAAAAGGGATCAGGTGGCTAGGTGAGGCTCACCTGGATAATATCTCTATTTTAAGTTAACTGTGCCACAAGAGGAACTCTACATAAGGGAAACAGTGTGGAAAATCTTGAGAGTTATCTTAGAAATCTGGCTACTATAGCTGTTATTAGTCCAGTCCAATCGGCCTACTCTTGCCAAATCATTATGGCTCCCGAATGTAATCTATGTCATGTGTTCATCTTTCCAGAACATCTGCACCGTGACAATAGGGCATTTTTGTTGAAAATGCTAAGAAGCAGTGAATCTTATTCAAAGAGTTTGATGTATATTTCATGCTTCCTTCCATACTCAAGCTTCAGGCAATTTTGCCTATTAAAATGACCTCTTCAAAAATCAACCAAATTAATAGAAACAGAAAGTAGAATAATGATGGTCAGGTGCTGAGGGGGGCGAGGGAATTATGTAGAGTTATTGTTTAGTGGGTACAGAGTTTCATTCTGAGATAATAAAAAGGTTCTAAATATGTTTAGTTCCCATAATAACCACACAACAATGTGAACATATATAATGTCAATGAATTTTACACACAAAATGGTGAAAATGGTAATTTTTACATATATTTTACTACAGTAAAATAAAAATCAACTGAAAAACATTTCTGATTCTGTTTTTTTCACCCCCTCTTGAACTATACACGTACCTAAGTCAATTTGGTTAATAAATTTGGCCCTCCTCACAAAGAGATTATCCCCTCTTGGTCACCCCTTGGGCAATAATTCCTATGGAAAGGATGGTAGCTTACATGGGATAGATAACGATCTTTTGGTTGAGTACTGAAATTGAAACTAATGTATTTTTAAATTTTATGATTAAATATAGGAAAGTATGTATAAGCTTATGTGACTATGCCCTGTTACATTCTACAAACTAAAAGCTGATTAACTTTCTTATGATCCCCAAAGTAAACATAAAATTGTATAAACCTGAAATATTATCAATTATAAAATATTTGGAGAAATTGCTTCTTAAAATATGGTAGAAGATATTCTGACTAATCTCATACTCTATCTGGTATATCTTTCAAAGAGGTCTCCTCCAATACATAACTTGTGCTATTATTTCTATCTTTGTATCTGCTGCTTATCTAGTACACTGTTCAAATGCACCTCTAGTTCCAACTAAATGTGCATGGAGGGTGAATTTTCTTCATGTATGCCAACCAAAACTATATATCAAGATAGAAAATATTCTACCATGTTTTAAGAAGCATGGTTTACTCACAAGCAAACCATGAGCCTTGTATGAAAGTATGAAGGCATCAGAGCAGGTGATAATCATGAGTAAAATTATAAATGTTTTCTCTCTAAATATACATTTGGATAGAACATGTTAGACTTGATAAAGCTCAAATGCAAGAAGTCTAATAACTGAAACTCTTAGAAATTGTATTTCAAATGAGTTATATAGGAGAGGTGACTGTGTATTCTTAAGAAGTTTAGCTTTATGTATAACTTTATTTTCACTAAGACTCTTTTTCTAAAATAATCTATTGTTGGGGTGATTTATGTAACATATGTTTAATGCATATTTAAAATACTTAATAAAATTAATCACTATTAAAAAAGAATTTACATCCTGATAACCTGAACATTTATAATTCTATAACTATAAACTGAAGTTACTTTCATAATTAAAATATTTAGCAAAACTCTCTTCATGAATTGCATTTAAATTGAATTTATTACAAAATGTGCTATATAAAATAACATGCAGCATCTTCTCAACATAGTTGACTATAAAATTTTGATTTAGCCTCGGGAAAAACACCTGAATATAATCATATAAAGAGAAATTTTAAAAACTTATCGTATATTTTCAAGTAATTGAGAGCCTCTGAAATATTACTCAAATCTGATTTACAGAAATGATTCACTTATGATTCTAACTCAGTCCCTAATGAAGTAATATCAGCCATTGCCTTGGGTAGTAAATAAAATAAATCTTTTAGCTATTAGTGCAATAATATTCACAGAGAGGATAGAAAAAATGAATACATAGAAACTTCCTGACAAATTGCAATATTTTAATGGTAAAATTAAATGTTAAAAATGACTCCCACAGAAATGACATTCTTTATTCAAATAATCCTGAAGGAACAGAGGGAAGCAGTTGTCATCTGCCATGGGGAAGCTGAGATTTAAAAAATTTGACGAACTCAACAAAGGCAACAGAGGTATACAGTTTTCTAACCTAAAGTAAATCTCCTTCATATTACAGTGCTGTTTCCAACATATCATGTGGGCATATACCATAATATTTTTAGTGGACTTTCAGGTCAAACTGAAAATGATTCATGGTTAGAAGCATACTTGTAGAAATAAAGTTAAGCAACAGCCTAACCTCAGTTCAAGATATTTTGGAGGCTGATAACTAGCCATTAGCAAATGATGATGCTTTCTCATCATCACTCTTATCTCTTTATGTCACTCCTGTCTCACACAATCCTCAGGGCAACCTTTTCCGCAGATAAATCAAAAATGAGAAAAAATCTATTTAAATATTATTACAGGAAAGATGTTGTCTAATCTAGAGAAACAGATTGTTCAATCGCCTTGGCATTTGAAATTAAAGGATAATTTTTAATTTAATTCTAAAGGAGAAAATAAGACTATTCAAGTAACGCAGTACATTAGCATGGCATGATATTTCAGAAGATAAATGATTGATATGGCAATTAAATAAAAAACAATATAATGGACAGATTTAAAAGCTTGTCTTCCAGTTCCAAAATGATGATAATAAAATGTTATTACTTTGCTCAACTGTCCACACAACTTGAAAAACAAATTGTAACATCCTGTACTCTTCTCCATTCTTAGGAAGACTAAGTTAGATCCCAACCTCCTTAAATCTCTTTATCCTTACACTGTATGCTATGCAGAATAATACTCCTTTCCTAAAAACGTCTACACCATAATTCTTGGAATCTAAGAATATGTTTTCTTTCATGGCAAATGGAACACTAATACATAATATATTTAAACATTTAAAAATATATATTAATTTAAAGCAGCCATATAAATATCTGTTATATTAGCATGATTATAAAATTATATTTCCAAAAGAGTAGTAAAAAAGAGTGGTGTTCGCATGTTCTCACTCATAGGTGGGAACTGAACAATGAGATCACTTGGACTCGGGAAGGGGAACATCACACACCGGGGCCTATCATGGGGAGGGGGGAGGGGGGAAGGATTGCATTGGGAGTTATACCTGATGTAAATGACGAGTTGATGGGTGCTGACGAGTTGATGGGTGCAGCATACGAACATGGCGCAAGTATACATATGTAACAAACCTGCACGTTATGCACATGTACCCTCGAACTTAAAGTGTAATAAAAAAATAAATAAATAAAAATAAATTTTAAAAAAAGAGTGGTGTTAGCTTATGTTTTTGTGAATCATTTAATATCTAGCTTAATAAAAGACAGCTGGATTTTCTTATCCACTTACATTCATCCGATTGTGATATATAGTTTTGGTTGGCATACATGAAGAAAATTCACCTTCCATGCATATTTAATTGGAACTGGCAGTGCATTTGAACAGTTTACTAGATAAGCAGCAGATACAAAGATAGAATTAATAGCACAAGTTATGTATTGGAGAAGACCTCTTTGAAAGATGTACCAGACAGAGTATGAGATTAGTCAGAGAGAGCTTTCAGATTGTTCCTGGTGTGACACTGAATAAGGGAGAAGAAAGGACGAAATATCTGGAAGGAAAAACCTGAGACATCAGTGTAACTTTTAGAAAATTTTGGTGAAACTGATGAGGGGCAATAGAAAACTGAGACCATTTGAGAAGTCCCAACTTAAAGAGAAGTGGTCCAGTTCTAGTGCCCACACTTGATGCAGCTTGGAGTATCTGACAGCGAGCATGGCCTAAGCCTGATTGCTGCAGTAGATTAAATATCTCTTATCACTCTCAACTATTCTCAAGACAAGGATCATGAAACTGTTACTATCCCCATTTCTGGTCATTTCTCGGTATTCAAATTTTGACAGAATGTATCTATGTGATATATATTACCACATTTAGCTTGGTAGATAGTAAAAATAAGCAGCAAATCAATTAAAAGTTTTATGACAGCAAAATATAAACTACTATGGAAGTACACATGAGCAGCCTTTCACTCAGAACAATAACAGATGTCATGAGTGACACATAAGGGTGGAGAAAATGTGTCATTATGTAGAGGTTTCTTCTCTGCTGGAAGGGATTACAGTATTAACAGTGTGCAAGAATCTACTTATATTGCAAGGACAACACTATTATTTATTTATTTATTTATTTTTTATCACCAGTGTCTGTGTTTTTTGAGAGAATGTTTATTGTGTCTGATATGTTAGCAAGCCACCCTAGAGCCAATTGTTCTGTCTTCAAGGCTGATAAAATATCCACTTTTTCTTTTGAGATGGAGTCACGCTCTGTTGCCCAGGCTGGAGTGCAGTGGCACAATCTCATCTCACTGCAACCTCTGCCTCCCAGGCTCAAGCGATTCTCCTGTCTCAGCCTCCTGAGTAGCTGGGACTACAGGTGCGTGCCACCACACCTGGCTAATTTTTTGTATTTTTAGTGGAAATGGGATTTCACTATGTTAGCCAGGATGGTCTTGATCTCCTGATCTCATGATCCACCTGCCTTGGCATCCCAAAGTACTGAGATTACAGGCATGAGCTGCTCTGCCCAGCAAAAATTTCCACTTTTTAAGAGACAACAATGTTTATCTGCAGGGAATAAATTATGGTGAATTAAAGCCAATTATGCTCATCCCATTCTCCATATTCAGATATTTATTTTAACAGACTTTCTTGCTCTTAACCAATGAGACAAAAGGATGTTTTCTCATTTGGTGGAGGTTTTAGGAAAAATAAATAAACAAATAAATAAATAAATAAATAAATAAATAAATAAATAAAATAAGCTTGAACAAAGACACAGTGGCCCAATAAGTACTTGCTTGAATTGTTCATCACTTTCCTTTCGGCCTTGAATGAAAACACAGAGCCTGTTGATTCGATAGTCATCCTGCTCTCATTAGATGGCATGACAACTCTTTCAGAATAGCCAAACAGGAGGAAAAAATGCTTTTGGACCTTGATAGATCCTTAATGATGTTATTGAGTTGTTTCACCACTAGTATTAATTTCATTTTTTAAATTAAGCTACATAAAAGGAATATTGTTTAAATCTCTCTTGTTTTAATTTCATTATTGTCAGGTGATGAATAGTCATAGCCAAAAGCATTTATAATATTTTGATACAGTTCTTTAGAATTGAAATCTTCCTAAATTTTACCGCTTACATAGCTTCCAGTTGACGGATATGTGGCTTGGTTTTACATGACAGTTTCTTGCATTGGCCTTTTGATACTCACTGCTCTTTTATTTTCAATATTTAATCTCATTTTCCCCTGTAATTGGTCTCTGACCACACTGAATCTCTTGGTGATATGGTTGTTTTTACAAGTCTTTTATGTATTTTCTTACCTCCCTCCTATTGAATATGTAACCTAAACATTTTAAAGTTTCCCACTTTCAGGAACTTCATATTAAAAATTCTTGATCTCTGTCTTTGCACCTTTCCTCTCAGAAATCTGTCTATTCCTAGGGTAAGGGAAAAGTAAGAATTCCCACATCATATGAAAACCATAGGCAACCACTGGGCTATCTTAGGCTCAGTAGAAAATCCTTCATGATGTAGTTTTGCTCTCGTATTCTCAACAGAAACTAAGTGAAATGTTGAGCTTTTACTAAAAGCTTGAAGATTTATGTAGACTAGGCATGCAGCCCACTGGGGTAAGTATTTTCTCATTCACTAGTTAGGTACATAGTTCTAACATATTATCTATTCCTCCAAATGTATCAGTCAACTATTAGACATACACAGAACATAGATCAGAGAAGTGTGATACTGTCTCACCTGATCTCCATAATGTTACATTTTCCCTGGGAATCAGAAAGGAAAGACTTTGACAATTTTCTCTCCTGTACTTTAGAGCTCCCTTAATGCCAGACCCAATTTTACTTCTATTTTGTAAGTTATGTTAAAATTATATAATTCCTAGGTTGGCCAATTTTCTCTCTTGACAGTAAAGTATTTGCAGTTGTAAACTTTTTTTTTTTTCCTCTAGGTAAAGCCTGACTTTAGTAATCATTGTATTCTGTAGGCTCAGAAATTTTATGTTTCATCTATAAAACTTAAAATTCTTCTCTCTTCCCTTTAATTTGTTTAAGATACAGGCCTCCCTATGACAAATAATTGTCTCTTTATATAACAAACAGGTTATATAAAAGTAAACCAAAATAGATAAGCACAATTGCATATTTACAAATAATAGAATCCCTGGGTTCTATTCTTTGAACTACAGATATCAATTTCATGCCACAGCACAGCAGAAGACTGGGAACTCTTTCCTTGTTCTTTAGCTGTTTATTCTTACTAAACGAATAGAGGCTTTCCACTTTTACTTTCAGATAATACTTTCCACATTATCCCTTAATGTTTCCTGATCATTTCTGGCTCAGAGTTTTCAAAAGTACACAATTTCTGATTTCTTATTATTACTTATGTTCTTCCTCTATGATAACTTATCTTTCCCAGCTCAAACTGTAATATAGGTTTCTTTATAGTTTACCCATTTAGTGAGGTAGGGGCATGGAGCGATTTTTTTCAGAATATTCTGTTGATAATTATTTAAAATATATGTATTTCAAGTTCTCTTCTGTATCATTAGGCTCCTTTTACTTTTAGGAATGAATACCAAGGCTCTTAAGTTCAGATATCAAAATAGTGGTAAAAGGTTAAAAAAACAGCTCATTCAAATTTATTCTATGGTTATATTCTCAAAAAGGTAAATTTAAAGTGTAGTTCATGTCTATTTTTTATTCAAAAGGAAAATAGTTCAATCTCTCAAAAATTGTTTACATATACTTTGAAGGAAAGTCTACTACGTGTGGTATCAATTTTCTTTTAAAAACACCGATATTTTTATGTCATCGTTTTATAGTAAAATCTAGTGGGCTTTAGAAATACAACTCAACTATTTATCTATGCTGCACACTCGATTTCTAGAATTTCATCAAAAATAAGAGTGGTTGAAACTATTGATTTTTTTATTGGTTTTTGACTCTGTGGTCAGAAGGTAGTTACTACCTAATCTATACTAATTTAACAAAAAAATGCTAGCTAATAATGCAAGTCTCAGCCTGAATTTTAACACTAGAGTTTAGAGAATGGTAAAACCATTAGTCTTCAGCTCTGATCCTGAAAAAACACATGGGAATCTTCGTAGGGAAAGAAAGACATGCCAGCCTCCCTCCAATTTATTTCACTTCTGTCTCTATTATTTGAAATCATTTTAATTTCACAGGTAAGTAAATTCTCACAGTAATGAATTTTTAAGTTATTGCAAATAAAGTGAATAGCTAACTGCAGTACTGAAGAAGGGGTTATAGCGGTGTATTCTACAAAAATATAAAACAAAATTTTCCTTAAAAATACACTCCAAAATGTGATTCATATATAATCTCCTGAAATAGTAAGATGTTTTGGTGTGTGTTTTAATCACTGATGTTCATTTTCAACAAGAACACATTAGATTCAGTAGAATTAACTGATAAATTCTTCTTTTGAACTTCACGTTGAAAGATTACACTATTGAGAGTCTTCTCTAGTAAAGGTATTATAGAACACTAATAATAAATACAATGAAAAAGTCCAAACTAAAATTTTCTTGGCTCTAGGCTATCAGGCAGTTTTAGGTAAATGTAATTTATGTTTTGATGTTTGTTGTTGCAAACTATGACATTTTCCTGGAAAAAAACTGGCTTTATTCACATTTATGTAGAGATAAGGTTTTACTTCTAGAGTTCATTTATATGGAGATAATGAGGTTCATAACATCAACAGGATTCCTCGTTAGATGACTTAAACATAAGGAACAACATTCATATGCATTTACATACATACAACTTTGCATTATAATTTTTCTAAAGTACACGTATCTAGAATTACTCAATAACAAAGAATTTCAGGACTGTAAACTCTTATAAGTGATTCAGTTTTAAACTATCTGCTAACCAATTGTTGTCTAAAACCTCCTGAGAGAAATTGTATGTAACGCAGTTTAGATATATAACCTATCCAGAAGTATATGCATAAATATATGTATATACATATATACATGTATATAGTTCAAGAACATAGCTCTTACTTTTGTTTCTATGTATGTATGTATATATACATACAAATGTATATATCTTCATATATTAACAGAAATTATCTCAGAAATTGTATGTATTAAGTTGGATTTAAGCATTGTTCAACATTTGTCAAAAGATACTTAGGAAATTCCATGTAATACCAGTTAAGGTGGTATTTATTTTATTTATTTATTTATTTATTTTTGAGATGGAGTTTTGCTCTTGTTGTCCAGACTGGAGTGCAGTGGCGCAATTTCAGCTCACCACAAACTCCGCCTCCCAGGTCCAAGCTATTCACCTGTCTCCGCCTCCTGAGTAGCTAGGATTACAGGCATGCGCCAGCACTCCCGGCTAATTTTGTATTTTTAGTAGAGATGAGGTTTCTCCATACCAGTCAGGCTGGTCTCAAATTCCCAACTTCAGGTGATCTGCCTGCCTCAGCCTCCCAAAGTGCTGGGATTACAGACATGAGCCACCACACCTGGATAGTTATGTGTTTTCAGAAGAACTGTTCTTGGCATTTTTTAATACTATTTTCCTAATTGCAACATCAAAAATTAATTCTATAAATTAGAAAAAAAATGCCAACAAGTAAAAACAAAAACATAAAACAATCTTTGGTAATTTCAAATTGATAAGTGTTCTGAGAATTGTATGATAATAACAATACCAAAGAGTTAATGGATAGCAAATGTATGCAATGTATGTAAGACCATACATTTATATGCTTTAAAATTCTTACAAAAAATCTTACATAACAAAACTAATTTTTTTTTTTTTCTTTTTTTTTTTGATACAGAGTCTCACTGTGTCGCCCGGGCTGGAGTGCAGTGGCCGGATCTCAGCTCACTGCAAGCTCCGCCTACCGGGTTCCCGCCATTCTCCTGCCTCAGCCTCCCGAGTAGCTGGGACTACAGGCGCCCGCCACCTCGCCTGGCTAGTTTTTT
>NW_012123376.1:5221826-5250399 GCF_000951035.1 Colobus angolensis palliatus | reverse complement strand
CTCGATCTCCTGACCTCGTGATCCGCCCGTCTCGGCCTCCCAAAGTGCTGGGATTACAGGCTTGAGCCACCGCGCCCGGCCATAAACTTTTCATTGTTTGTATTAGTCAGGGTTCTTTATAGGGACAGGACTAATATGATAGATGTATATGTGAAAGGGAGTGTATTAAGGAGAACTGACTCACACCATCACAATACAAAGTCTCACAATAGACCATCTGCAAGCCAGCCAGTGGTAGATCAGTCCAAGTCCAAAACTTCAAAAGTAGGGAAGCCGACAGTGCAGCCTTCAGTCTGTGGCTAAAAGCCCAAGAGCCCCTGACAAATGACTGTTCTAAGTCCAAGAGTCCAAAAGCTGAAGAACTTGGAGTCTGATATTCAAGGGCAGAAAGCATCCAGCACGAGAGAAAGTTGAAGGCTGGGAAACCCAGCCAGTCTAGTCTTCCCATGTCCTTCTACCTGCTTTATCCTAGCCATGCTGGCAGCTGAATGGATGGTTCCCACCCAAATTGAGGGTGTGTCTGCCTCTCCCAGTCCACTGACTCAAATGTTAATCTTCTTTGGTAACACTCTCATAGACACACTCAGAAACAATACTTTGCATCTTTTAATCCAATCAAGGTGACACTCAGTATTAACCATCACATCATTAGAGGGCAAATGTTTTTGTAATTGTGCTTTTCATAGTACAGAGATGGCTCAGCATGCCCATCTAATAACTGGCAAATTGACAAATTTGGCCATATGTATTTAATGCTACTCTGTTAGCAATCATTTAATTTAGGACGTTAGAGACTGTAATTCTTAGGTAAACCATTCTGCCCACTGGCATAGCTTTTTCCACAACATTAATAAGGTATTAGATGTTTGATGTGAAATTTGGCAATGCATAGATGATATCCAAATTCATCACTTTTTCATATTACTGCATTGATTACAGATGTGAAACATTGGGAGCTTGGAGAGGACAAAGGAAGGACTTTTCACTTCCAAAGGACTTTAAAAAAACTGAAAGAAAAAACAGCACTGAAATCTGTCTAAAATGCAGTCAGTTATAAAATTAGAAGACTTATGCTGGCAGATGTTAGGAGAGTTGAAAGTAGTAGATAAGTATAGATGGAGTAATTTTCTCTTCAGAAGTTAGCCATCCCTTTGCCTGGGTAGTAATTGAGATTGCAGACCCTGGGATAGGTTTAATTCTCCACTGAACCCTAGATAATTTGGATAAAGACAGCTCACTAACCATTATTCATCTACATCCACACAACCCAAATTTCTTAAGTATAAAATCTATCTACCTTCAAACAATATTGACCACCCTGAGAAAATGCCTTTGACAATTAATAGTTGAGATCATAGAAACACAAGAACTTGGACCTTTAAAAGTACTCTATTGTTAATATGTAATTGATGCTGTTAAAACTAACATGTCCACCTTTAATTCTTATACTATAAAGTAAGAAAATACAGTCCAGATTATACCACTATAAAGAAATGGAGGATGACTGACTGTTCCCTGAATTCAATTCTTCATAACCTTGTTGTTCCACCATGAAATATTCCTTTTAAATCTCTCAAATTCGATATTTACAGAGGTTACTTTCAAAGATCACATCAAAATTGCTAACCTCCCCACTTAAAACATCATCCTTCTAACTCAAAATGCCCAGGATGTCCAAAATAACATGATCCTAATAGAAGGAAAATAAAAATATACGTATCTTGCACAGAATTTGATTAATTGCTAAACAGTTCCCTTCATTTAAAAATTCATTATTGGTAGGCCATGTAGAAATCTATTTGAGTCCCATATCTGTATAAGAAAATGTCTGAATGATTACAATTATTTGAGTAATATTTTAATTATTTAAAAATTTTTCTGTGCTATAGTCTGAATGTTTGTGTCTTCCCAAAATTCATATGTTGATATCCCAATCCTCAACATTGGTATTAGGAGATGGGGCTTTTGGAAGGTGGTTAGATAGATCATGAAGATGAAGCCTTCGTGAAAGGGATTAGTTATCTTATCAAAGGGGCTGAGTTAGACTTCTTTGTGTATTCCTGTGGACCTTGTACTAATGATATTTTATTTAAATTATGACAGCTACAATGCCACATGAGAAATGTGGTCAATCATACTCTGCTACATTAAGATGAAAAATTCATAGGAATAAAAACTGTGGTGCTAAAATTATTTTTGTATTATTATTAACCGTTGGCCATGATTTGAGTTGACTCTAACAGCTCTTTATGTGGATATATGGCTACTAGTCCTGATTTTCATTCCCCTAGAATGGACTACTCCCTTATCAGTGCTTGTACAATGTCCTTTACATATTTTAGAGGATTTTTGCATTTTATTTATCTTCTACATGTTATATCTTCCCAATGTAGGCAATAAAAGCTCTTAGAGACCATGAATAAATAATCCCACAAATGGTCTGCTATATGGTAGTTAAGAAGAGTTGTCTACTAATTGAATAATTATGTAGATACACAGATGTATTATTATATTTTTATAGTACATTGACACAAAGTCATTATGAGAAATACACGTAAAGTTAAAAGTAGATTGTTGGGCATATGAAAATAATGTTTTTAAAAAGCAGTTGTTATACTCAAAATAATCATTATTATCATTCCATCTTTAATGAAAGGATGAAATATCTTGACTTTGGGACTATGCAAAAGGAAGATGAGTCTTTTGAAGACATACTACAAGACAGGTATTATTCCAGACATTTCCACATACTAACCTTACTTGCATGAGTTAAATGAAATGAAATAAATGGTGATTAGCAAATATAGCAGCATAGGTATATATATATATACACACATATATGTTATCGATGAGAATAGACATTAAAAAGTAAAATGGCTTGTTGGTAGTTTATACCAACTGATAATGGTTTTAGAATATAAATTGAGTATATAAAATATTGTTTTACCTTTTCCTTATTTTTCCAATATGTTTAAAGTATCCCCATGTTATGTATTTTGAAGCTCTAATTTAATATACACAGATTTTCAAAAGATGCTATTTTTCACATTTTCCAATTTTCAATGAAATCAGCTATAAAATGAGTGAATGGGCAGATAAATGTGAACTACAGTTATTCAAATAAGAGAAAATTGATGTACACTAACTAGGAAAATTTGTGTTACTGGTTACTAAAAATGTATGCTTTATGCGGGAGGTTTTCTGTATATTTTGCCTTCATTTAGGGTGAACAATGTCTTAAGATTCTAAAAAGATGAAAAGTATCTGTGCATTTTTGTTTTTCTTTGCAAAACTTTTGAAATCTAACAATAGATTATGTAACAGTCTCCCTGTCTGCTCATCGAGCTATAAAGTGCTGGCGTGCCAGTCAAAATTGGGCTTTGCAGAATCAAGGGGATGGACAGCCTTGCATTAAAATGCCCATCACCCAAAAAATTAGAAAACACAAAATGGGTTCAGTTAGAGATGAACTAAGAGGACTAAAGGAGAATTGATATTATATTCTCTTGGATCCTTCCTTTGTGTTAGGGTTTAAACTACTACTACTGTTGAATTACATACAGTTCTATTCTTATTAAAAGCTATATAGAAATTAAAATAATTGCTGAATACCTGGGATTCTAAACCTCTAAAAGAAAACTAAGTCTAACACATTGTCCAAATTTTCTACATCTGAAAGATATATTTTCTTTAAAAAAGACCTGTTAATTTCACACATTTTAACTCATTTTAGGATTATAATAATCCTAAATATCTAGTGACATTTTGAGGAGCAGGAGTAAAATGATTTTTGTATACTAAATGTCCATAGCATTTCATTTGCTTAAAATTTTTTAATGCGGCCGGGCGCGGTGGCTCAAGCCTGTAATCCCAGCACTTTGGGAGGCCGAGACGGGCGGATCGCGAGGTCAGGAGATCGAGACCATCCTGGCTAACACGGTGAAACCCCGTCTCTACTAAAAACTACAAAAAACTAGCCGGGCGACGTGGCGGCGCCTGTAGTCCCAGCTACCTGGGAGGCTGAGGCAGGAGAATGGCGTGAACCCGGGAGGCGGAGCTTACAGTGAGCTGAGATCCGGCCACAGCACTCCAGCCTGGGTGACAGAGCGAGACTCCGTCCCCAAAAAAAAAAAAAAAAATTAATGCTTCTTGCTAATTAGAGAGCAAAGTCAAAATTGTAACACAGCGTGCAAGACTGTACTCTTCCCATGCATTGGTGATGTCCTTTTTAGACCACAGTATCTTACACATATTTTAATTACAGTATTTACCAGATGCAAGAAATTATTTTTTAATATCGATCTTTACGCTAATCTGCAAGACAGTCAGGGGCCGACAATGTCATCTATTTCAGTTATGAACTTGGCACCATTCCGGATACATTTTTGACATGCAAATATTTTAGTAAAAATTAAAAATTTATAAATATAGTTTATGTAATATATGTGTATGTTTGACAAAATGTAATTTTAAATTTACTTGCAGTGGTCCTTTAAACAATCCTATAAATATTTTATAGTTTAAAATGTAAGCCGTAGAAAGATTAAGATAAAATTACTGAACATTCTCAAACACTCAGACTAATTCTAGGTAAATGAGAAAAAATTATTTTATATGCATTCTTGGTTACAACTGATGCTATTTTTGTTTACCAAGAATACTCAAATTAAAAAAAAACAAAAATAAAAAGTATTGGTCAGAGAGAACAAAGAAAATGATTTTGTTCACCTAATCCAGTTTCAATCAAAAAACTAATAAATGGTTTATTAAATTAGTTCAGCATCACTTAATGAGAAAAAGTCATGTTTTCTAACAAATCCAGTGGCCTGCAAAAGGCAACCAAGGATCAGTGTCTAGACAGAGAAGCAATCTCTAATGTCAACATATTTGGAAGGGCAGAGCAAATAGGGATATTCTGCAAATGTTTGTAATACAGCAATGGGAAACTGAAAGCAGGCAATATGCTGCAATTCTGGTAAAAGGGGGAACATTAGGAAGGTCTGCCAGCTAGGAATGAAGGCTGAGGCTTGAGAGTGAAATTCCATTCCAGAATTCTAAGCCTAGTTAACACGGGTGTATTAGGATTTCCTGGAGGGACGGAACTAATAGGATAGATATATATAGGGAGTTTATTAAATAATAACTTACTTAATTACAAGGTCCCACAATAGGCTGTCTGCAAGCTTCAGGAGCAAGGAGAGCCAGTCCAAGTCTCAAAACTGAAGAACTTGGAGTCCGATGTTTGAGGATGAATCCAGCACAGGAGAAAGATGTAGGCTGGGAGGCTAGGCCAGTCTCGTCTCTTCACTTTTTTCTGCCTGCTTTATTATTTTATAGTATTTTATGTTTTTGAGACAGAGTTTCACTCGTTGCCCAGGCTACAGTGCAATGGTGTGATCCTGGCTTACTGCAACCTCTGCCTCCCAGGTTCAAATGATTCTCCTTCCTCAACCTTCCAAGTAGCTGGGATTACAGGCATGTGCCAACACCTCTCTCTCTAATTTTGTATTTTTAGTAGAGAAGGGGTTTCACCATTTTGACCAGGCTGGTCTTGAACTCCTGACCTTAGGTGATCCAACCACCTTGGCCTCCCAAAATGCTGGGATTACAGGCATGAGCAACCATGCCCGGCCTCTGCCTGCTTTATATTCTCTGGCAACTTATTAAATTGTGCTCACCCGTTTAGGGGTAGGTCGGCCTTACCCAGTCCACTGACTCAAATGTTAATCTCCTTTGGCAACACCCTCACAGACACACCCAGGATCAATACTTTGCATCCTTCAATCCAATCAAGTTGACACAGTATTAACCATCAGAACAGGAAAGGGATCCCTCTCTCGAAGAACCTGGTTAACTGAGCTGATAAAGCAGATAAACAAGCCTGGCAAATAGAGCAAACTGATTTGCATTAATGGAACTTTACAACTATAATCTGGTTCCAGATTCTCTGTTAATGTTTAGCCTGTGAGATTTTATGGATTCCAGTTCTGGCAACTAGAGTGCAGAGCATGGGGGAGATGGGAGCAGGAAAGACAGTTGGAGATAATCAAACTTTATTTCCCAATATATTTATAATCATTTTTACTTTTCTCTGAGTCTCTGCCAAGCCCTTAATTTGTGTTAATTTTTAGGAATAAATGATATAATACACTTAAAGTCATGTTGCTTCTCTAGAACTTATGCTCCTATTGCCCCAGCTCAAGAAATGTTTGTTTCTGAACTGCCATGTTAGTTACTGAAGAATATGTTGAATTCATTGTGTTACTTCTTTCATATGAGAAGTCACTCTCAAACTTCAAAAGTGCTTTACAACGTTTTATCAAAAAGCAATCATTTTTCTTGAAATATAGACCATAATGCTTATATCAATATCTCCTTGAAAAAGGTAAAATTAAACTCAGTTTCTATCTACATAATCACAGATTTCAGAATAGAATAATTTGCATGAAGCTTATTTTACTGTTTTGAATTTACATAAAGGAGTACACAAAGTCATGAGCTCAAGGTTAGAATAACTAATTTGACAATATTCATGTTTACTTCCCATTTTGTGACACAACTGATTCAAGAACTCATATACCTTAAAATTTATTCGTGCATATTTTCAACTATACAGTTTATTGAAGCGGGTATGATAAATTATGTTGTTTCTATTTTAAGTGTTGCTCTGTGAAATGAATATGGTACATAATTATGGAGATGACACTGGTAATTAGTTCAGAGAAGTAGCAGAACCTACATAATTTTTAATACATGGCTGAATTAAGAGTGTTTTCAATAACACTTCAACATTTATTTCCTTATTTATTATATGAGTGGACAAAATGTACTTTATAATCATTAAATTATCATTATGACTAATTTACTGGTCCTGAAAACAGGTAAGCAGAGTCAAGAAATCTACCTTAAGTACCTGTATAGTCAACACTTTCTAAAATGTTGCACTTTTTAATTATTCAAAGCCTACTTGTATATAATTGGCTTTATTTAGTATATTTTTGTTTGATTATTAACTCAACACCAGACAAAATTGAATGTAAATAATGTCAAAATATCATAATAATTTATTGCTTTACTCTGGTGACAAATATCTTCTTTTTAACAAGGCTTAAATATGTTTTTTTGTTCTTTCTTATTTTGTTTTTAAATTGTCATAATAAAATTTATTTGCTAATTAGAGCACAGCTTAATTAGTTTTATCTAATATTTCTTTGTGAAGGACACTATTTTGTGTTGAGATAATCATTATTCTAGGATTAAAGGATACCATGATAATAAAAGGTTATTCACTTAGTATTTAAAATTTTCACTGTTTTGCTTATACTACATGACATATATAATCCATGAAGTAAATAACAGTGTTCAAGTATAATTCTCACAACTCATAAGCAGATGGTTCATCAAAAAATTTATTTTAAAACAAAAACTTAATATTACTTTTCATACTCAATTCAACACAGTGGTTTTTGCAAATTATCTTTTTAAATGCTACTGTTTCCCCTATAAAACCTTATTAAAGTTCTTGAATTTCATCTTTCTCAAAAATCTTAAAGGATTTAATTGGTTCAGAGTGCTTTATTTTATGGGTACATATATACATACAACATACAAAATTAGCAGAGGTCTGCAGAGAGGCCTGAAATCAGGTATCTACAGACAGCACATTTGCAGAGTCTACAGATAGTCCGTGAAATCCATGACTTTTTTTGGTAAAACTTTGTTATAAAGTGTATGTGTTGATTTTTCTAGAACAAAGTTTCATTATTTTGTTTAGAAGTTTATGACTTATTAAAGGTTATATAAATGAAACCTATAGAGATTCTAAGTCTAAATATCTACATCTATCTAAGGATTTTTGTTTTAGGTCCATAACATATTTTACTTTTCTAACTATTTTAACACTAGAGCAGCAACGCACTAAATAAATTAGTGTATTCTTCATTTGAAACAGTCCAAGAGAACTTCTTCACAAAATTAATTTTGTCTCTTTTATAGGATGAAGAATAGATGCTAATTTTCCCCTGTTGTGAGTTTCACAGAAGATATGAGCAGTAGCAGCAAATATCTCTCACAAAACTATTCATTAAAGTTGTGACATTTTAATAATATTGTAGTCAATACTAATAGCAGAAGAGGTGCTCAGTAGAGAGTAGAAAGCATTTTAGGCCCAATCCAACATTTTTGCATTGATCCTCAAATTTGTCTTTGCTTCATCATTAAGAGAGCTATACCATACAGGGTAGTCATATTCACATCAATGTCAAGTCTCCTACTATTGACAATGAAGATGAATTGATATCATATTTGTCCATCAGTAAAACTTCAAAAATTATTTGTAATATTCAACCAGTATGCTTTAGTAGTCTTAAAGCCATAGGGACCTTAACTGTAGTTATTGTAAATCCTAGATTTTCACCACAATCAGATTTTAGGTAATTTTATTTTTTAACAAAGGGATAATTACATCTTTCAATAGTTGTATTTAGATTTGTATACCTTTCCACGAAGATGCATTTACAAATAAAATTATTTAACAATGAGCACCCCAAAAGTAACACATGTGGTGTCTATGCTTTGCCACACACAAACCAAAATGCTTTTTTGGTTGATTATAAACACTGGTAACAATTTTTTTAAGAAATCAACTTTAATACATATTATTGCAAATCCTAATATAACATTTTAAGGGAATAAAATAAAATTACTTAAACTTGGAAAGTCAATAGACATGTACACAGGGTGAATGCCATGTGAAGATTAGAGCTATACTTCCACAAGTCAAAGAACTACCTGATGCTACAAGAGAAGTCTGGAGTGGATTCTTCCCTAGCACCTTCTTAGGGAGCATTGACCTACCAACATCTTGATTTTGAACTTCGCCTCCAGGAGTATGAAACAATACATTTCTGTTGTTCTAAGCCACCCAGTTAGTGGTACTTTATCAAAGCAGCCCTTGCAAACTAGTATATTGGTCTAGTTACTGAACTTTACTATTTTAACTCTAAATAGGAAGATATTTCTCCTGTGAATTAAAGTACATAACATACAGCAATATACAAATGAAAAATATTACTATGCTGATAATTTAAAATAAAAGTGTTACATTCTAATTATGACTAGGGTAGTTTTGATACTTCTCATAAACCTGAAAAAGACAATATTCTAAACACATTTATCTACATGGTTCTCAAATTCACAATTAAAAGCAGTTTTGTGGAAACTATATAAAAGTCCACAAGGTAACATATTCAGAAGCGAGGTTTATGTAAACAGAGTGAAAACGAGAAGAAAAAATACATTATTCAGATTTTCAACAGTACCATGAAGATGTACTTGTGTATCTTCATCGTTTTATTTCCTGAAGAGTGAGTATTTAAATATTATTAAAATGAATTTATATCATTCATCCTATCTTCGGCTTCTAACTATTGAACTGTCCACAGGTTATCATTCATTACATTATCTCGATGTCATCATTCTGGGATACTACTAGTTAAATTTGAGCTGTCATATTTTTCATCTCAAAGATTTTAGAAAGCATAAATCATACAGGATAAATTATAAAAGAATGACCATCCAGCACACACATTCATATTCATTCATTAATCAAATGTTACTTACAGCCGAGTTTTTTGTTATGTAGTTACTTAACATATAATTACTCTTAGCACACTGAAAAAAAATGTGCAGCATATAAGTTAAAAAATAAGCAATAAATTATGTATTTTATTTTCAATCACCCTGAAACCCTTGTTTAAAATGTGGTTCTATATGTTTTTCTTTTGGCATGTGAGAATGAAAATTATACTTTTTAACACAAGCTTTGTGATTTTACTGATCAAGGAAAAAGCTTGTATCAATAGAAAAATAGGCAAGTTCTAGTTTCCAAGATCATTTTAGAAATACCAGGTTATGATAAAGAGTAGAGCTCCTGTAGTCTCCTCTGATCAGTGATGTAATCAAAAACTGCCCAGAGGATGTTTTAGAAACCCAAAACGGGTAGCTCCTTTCCAAAAAGACAAAGATGTTAAGTTTAAGTCCTCACTCTTGGCTGGCCATGTGACTTACTTTGACCATTAGAATGTGGTGGATGTAACTTTAAGTTCCTAAAATAAGCCCCCAAAAGCTTGTGTATTAGTCTGTTTTCATGCTGCTGATAAAGACATATCTGAGACTGGGAAATTTTCAAAACAAAGAGGCTTAATGGACTTACAGTTCCACATGGCTGTGGAGGCCTCACAATCATGGTGAAGGCAAGGAGGAGCAAGTCATGTCTTACATGCACAGTACCAGGTAAAGAGTTTGTGCAGAGGAATGCCACTTTTTAAAACCATCAGATCTCATGAGACTCATCCACTGTCATGACAACATCACGAGAAAGAACTGCCTCCATGATTCAACCATCTCCCACAGGGTCCATCCCACAACATGGGAATTCAGGAGGGAGATTTTGACGTGGACACAGCCAAACTGTATCAGCCTGCAAATTTTTCTTGACAGTTTTGGGATCAATTTACCATGGTAAAGTCACAGGATCCTTAGGGTGTTGTTTTTCCAGCCAACCTCTGTGGCTGGTGGTGCCTTTACCCATTTTGCTTGGGCCTGCTGGACTCATTCTACCCACTTGCTCTGGTAGGTTGAGCTCAGCTCACGCTACTGGTCTGAATCCCATGACTGCCAAGGGTAAGCCAGGTGTGGAGAGGTGAGGGATGTGTCAGTGAGCAGGCATGGGGTCTGGCCACTGGGCACAGGCAGTCACACCAGCTGCTGTGGTGGGGTATTCAGCTCTAGGCCTTGGCACAGGTGCCAGCTCCATGCAAGGCGGTGGCTGGATCAGATGTACCACAAGTGGTTTCTGCAGCAGGCACCTGTGTCTGGATGAGAAGAACACAGTGGTACCCAGAAGCTTGGAGATGCCAGGAACTGCAGCATCCCAAAGAGGATGTCACAGCCCTGGCTTGTGGAGTCCCTAGGTCTGGGATCCCTGAAAGGCTGCAGCTTTTCTCTCCTCGTCACTTACAACATGGTGAGCAAAGGGTTGTGTTTCAAGCACTATTTGTGTTACGGCTGTTTCAGTCCTGCTATTCGGTGGGCCCGAGTTCTTGTCCTGTGTCCAGGAAAAATTAAGTATGTGGACAACTGGAGGGTGAGCAAAGTGGAGAGGAGCTTTACTGAGCCACAGAACAGCTCTCAGGAGACCAGAAGTGGGTCATTCCTTTCTGCAGGCAGATCATCCTATTGAGTGTCCAGCTCTCAGCAGAGAGGAAACCCATAGTGGCTAGCTCCTTTCTACAGGCACGTCGTCCCAAAGAATGTCTGAGCCTGACTGATTCTGGGGTTTTTATGTGCTCGGACGGAAGTGCATACTGATTGGTCCATGGGCAGTCACAAGCAGGCCTGGAAAAAGCACCATTCGATTGGCCAAATGGTCCTCAATGAAGTTCTCACCAAGAACTGGCAACCTGGTCTCCAGGTTTCAGTCTCTCCCTGGCCTGAAGGTGGAGTTTCACTGGGAACCAACCTCTTCCTGCCCAGGAACCTGTCTGCTATTAACATGCCATCCATGGCACCCACAGGCCTGTGCTGAGATCCCCCTACTATGCTTGTTAGTACCTAAAAAGTCTGGAGGGGAGTGAGGTGGCAGGGGGCTGATGTGTAAGTGTTCCCTGAGCATGTACACTTGTACCAGTTGGGACACTGTCCAGGCTCAGCCACAACTTTGTTCCACTCTGGCGTGGGTGCTGGGAGTAGGGAGAGGCCAATGAGTGGGAGCAGGCACCTTCAAGCCTGTGAGGGCAGAAGGTGTCCTGGGCCCCTGAGGGCACAGGGATGCCCATGTCTGAAGCAGAGGTTGAGTGGCTGCAGCTGTGCCTGGAAGCACAGGGCTCTGGCCTGCCAATTTGGTAGGGGGTGTGGTTCTCACCTGTCCCTGACTTCCTCCAGCTTTATGAAGCACACAGTCCCAGCCATGCCTCCCTCATTGCAGCTGGTGTCTTCACATTAGCCACTGCTGATGGGCCACTGCCGCCATCAGTAGGAGCTTGAATTGGTCCTGCTGGGTAATGGACAGCACAAGGGTAACTGCTATTGTCTCCCAGTCAGCTTCCAGATTTGGGAGTGGGGCCATCTGAAATAATTCACTTGTAGCCAATCTGTCAATTATCTGCAGACACATGAGCAAGCCAAGTCAGATCAGCTGAACTTAGTCTAGACCAGAGTAACACAGTAACAGCAGAATTATGATCTAAATAAATGGCCATGTTTTAAAGCTACTAAGATTTGGGATGGTTAATGTCTCAACAATAGCTAACTCGTATAAAAATTGTTACCTGGAAGAATAATGCTGCTGCACACATACACACACACCCGTTAAACATGTGGCACTTTTGGGAGAAGACGACAGGCATCCCATTTTCCAGATGGCAATCACAATTACCTACCTCACTGCTTTTTCAGCCCTGAAAACCACTGGCTTGCTATTTTCTCCACCTTTGCTGGTAGTTCCTTCTATGCTTTTCCCATCTGTGCCTGTCCATGTTACACAGTTACAATAGAAATGACCAAACTGTCGTGTGTGGTATCTTGGAAAAAACTAAATGTATTCAACGATGTTTAAATCTGACTAAGGAGATCACAGGACCAAATACTACAAGTGGCAGTTTGGCTTTATTAGCTGTGAATGATAAATAGGCGAGAGCGAGAGCGTAAAGAAGCAATCCTCCATTTGCAAGCCAAGTTTAGAGACAACATAGAAGAGATAGGACTTGCCAGTTTGGCAAAATAAAACTGTCTATCATCAGTACTCTTCTCAGCTAATAATATATTCTTAAAGCAATATGAGGCCTGGAGCCAAAGCTCAAATTAAGAATGTGGCTGCCAGACCCTCAAGAACACTGAAAGATTTAAGCCAGTGCCTAGTAGATGATTCATTAGATCTATAACCACCACCACCACAAACACTAGATAAGGGAACTCAAATAATCTTATAGGAATTATGCTTCAGCTGTTTGAAAAGCCACTCTGAAGTGAAATCAGTCTGTCTAGGAAACAGTTGTGGATGTGGCTTTTGTCACATGAGGTGATAAAATTTCTGATACATAGAAATCCCACAAAGTTTGCATGAAAGCTGTATCAGCCAAAAGCCATCAGCCTCAGGCTAAATGGAATTGTGATTATTCATTGCCAAAAGGTTTCTGAGCTTCTAATTTTATGCAGACTAAGAAAAAAACTGCTGCAAATATGCACCATTTCTTATGGAAAATAAAATATGTTTTCAAGGGCAGAAACAAGAGCCGAGAGAATGTAGGCTATATTAAGAGAGGATAATGTAATAGAAATGAACTCTCAGGAAGAAGAACCAGACCCTAATGAAAACACATTTCCTTTTTCAGAGAACTGAAAATAGTTGTACTGCAGCAGGATCAGGGACTGCTATGCTTACTGTTCTTTTATTTTTGAAGTGGGTAGGATTAACATGCATCTGGTCTATGGTAGCTCTATAGTGATAGCTAGAAATGCCTGGAACTCAAGTACTTGTCTTTGGCCAAGGTAGGGATTAAACATACTAGACAATGACTTATATTTGTTTCAAGTCTGAAATTCCCTATTGGGATGCATAAGTTGTCAAGTTTATTACTGAAAATGTATATACTGATCATTAAAACCTACTTTGGTTATAGAGCAGGATATTGGTCATTCTACTAATGGAATATAAAAGATTCCTCAGTAAACTTGAGCCTTGGCTTTTGTGACTAATATATCTTAGATATATCCTGGGAATTCACTGTCCAAACACAAAACATATTTTCTATCATTGAGAAAGGTCTCTAGGAGCTGCACCTGGGGCGCTGGGACCTCTCTGTATTTACTTAAGCTTTTTCTGTGGCTGAACCATATTCTTTACATTTATTAGAACCTTATGTGAGTATACACTGTAAAATTTCATGGCATTGTAATTGTGCCCAGTGTAATTACTTGCAAATATGTACAGATAAGTTTTGCAATTCTTGTCTCATTATATTTGGGTGTATTGGGACACATAACTTATCTTTCTTCATTTATAGGTTTCTGGATGGAAAGAAGTCACATTCAAAAAGCTTCAGCCACACAGACTCTTCATTCAAATGTAAGGCATAAATAAACATCAATAGTGTCTTTTCATTAGGATAGCACCTGAATTTTTCCTGCTCTATGTATGCACAGGATGGAATAACTCAGGATTTAAATATTCCTAAGAGATAACTTCATCAGATAAAGGGAACTGTATCCTAAATAACATCTATAGTCAGGATTTTAATTACTTTGAATTGTGCTTTTGTTGCTATCCAAAGGCCATATGTTATTTCTAATTTTTCTTAAAATTTCATTGCATTTTGGTCTATATAATAAGTATACTCTCTAAATTCCAGGACTAAGTCATCTTTTTAATACAGTTTTTTAAATATATTAAAAGTTTTTCAAATGATTTTTTTGTTAATCAATTTGTACCTTTTGGTTGTACTGGACAGTACTATTTGGAAACACTGCTATGATTTGAATGTGTTCCCTGTAAAATGCAGGTGTTAAAACATAATGGCAGTGTGATGGTATTAAGAGGTGAGGGCCTTGGTGCACCCATCAACCCATCATCTACATTAGGTATTTCTCCTAATGTTATCCCACCATGGCACATGTATACCTATGTAACAAACCTGCATGTTCTGCACATGTATCCCAGAATTTAAGTTATAATTAAAGAAAAAAAAAATCACCTAACACATTTTTCAAGATTTAGATCACATTCTACCTCCTACAGTGAAAAAAAGAAAACACACACAAAACTCCTCAAAACAATATAGTACTATAATTAGCCATAGTTTTCATACTTATTAAACCTTCATCTTTATTAAGTTCAGTTTATATCCAAAGCAAATGTACACTGTAGATCATTGTTCTGTGTAGTTTTTGGATATTTTCAGTCTTCATACCTAGGTTGTGCAGTTGTAGATAGAATACAGACCTCTAAAAGGCAATGTAATTGCAGAGCAAAGAGGTATTTATTTATTTATTTCCTTTCTCCGTCTCTCTCTCTCTCTCTTTCCCCCACCCCATGCCCCACTTTCACAGACAGGGTCTCGTTCTGTTGCCCAGGTGGAATGCATGATCATAGCTCACTATAACCTCAAACTCCTGGTCTCAAGCATGAGCCACCATGCCTGACCCCATATAATTTCAATACAAAATTAGGGCTTCATTTTTGCTGCTGGTGTTGAATAGATTCACGCCACAGATAACACCCAAGCTGCGATAACAGAGAAAACATTGTGAAAGGCTGTTACATTTCTCTTGGTTGAAACCATTTAAAATTAATAAGCAGAAGGGGATAGGATTATTAGTCCTACTCTCAACTAGTGATGACAAATACCACTTCCTATATACCTACATGTGAAGGGTACAAGGTGTTTTTTTGTTTTAACAGTCAGCAATCTTACTCATTCTCATATCAAGGTCTCCATACAGAAACATACAGAAACAGGTTCACAGTGTACTTCTTGCTTTATCTACAAATACTTTCATGGCGAACCAGTTACACCAATATATTTTTCTTCCCAATTCGTTTGGCAAAAGTATTTACAGTGGTTTAGAAAGACTATAGAATTACAAGTGCAGGAAAGGCAGCAAAGTTTACAGCTCAGATTTTGATACAACATGTGTTGTATTGCAAACTAATTATAACTTTCTTCTTTCTAGGGTTCATGAGGGATTTTCTTGATTATTTCCACCTCCAGTGCTGCAAGCCTGCCCCTTTGCTCTCCTCCTACTACCTACTTCCTACTCGTTATAATCTGATTTTATCTCTGCCTACTGTCAATTAACCTATTCACTACATTCTAACCACAATAGATGTTCCCATCTATTGACCCTGGGCTGACCGTGTCCTGGAATTGATTTCATTATTTTCTGCAAGTATTTATTGAATATCTCCTGCAGGTCAGCCAATGGGCTTTCTCTTCATTTTGACTTCTAGTATTCAGGTGTCCTTCAACTCTTCATGGGTCTTCACAAGACTTCTCACCTTCTAGCTTCACACTAATTTTATGTACGGGTACTCTTAACTTTAACAATTCTCAATAAGGTAATTTTTTGTCCTCTGTAAATGTCTCCAGTTCCAATTGTGTTCCCATTCAAATCGTTTTGTTTCGCTTTACTTTCTCTACCATCTTGCGACATTTACTTTCATAATTTTGATGGACTTCAACCATCTGTTTAATCTGCTTTCGTTTAAATTCATGCCTAGCTTTTGTACCAGCTAATTTATGTCTGTAAGATTTTGTTATCTTGATGAGCATCATTCATAGCTTTTCCAGCTCATAATGTCTTTTCAGATATCAGGTTTGCAGGGGATCAGTCGGTGTGGTTAGAAACATTGTAAGATGAAATTATAGGATATAGACACAAGCCTTCCTGGAAGGTTTGCATAGCTTCAGTAATAGATCTGGCTGAAGGCAGCCTAATCTTTACCTTGAGTAGATAGCTTAAAGTAGGTACAAAGGAATGCAAGGGAGTTTATCTAAATAACTTGTTTACTTATGTGGTGCTAAGACTAACCTTTGATGGCTCTCTTCAAGGGAGAGCAACCAGGTTAATTACCCACAGGTGTGTTGGCTCAAAGCCTTTGCCATTTAATCTAACTAAATAAATACGAACTTGGCTGGCTTATCTGAGCAATGCTCCAGACTCAGAGCAGAGCCTCTTAGCCGGACTGTCAGGCAAAATATTTGAGTCAGTGTACGTCTCTCACGTGTCGCTAGGTCAGCGTCTGAGGGTTGGACCCCTCACATGTTAACCTTTTGAGAAAAGGAAAAAACAATACATCACAGTGAATATCTTCTCCCCAGATAAATACATAATGGACATAATATTTTAGATTTTCTTTAGGTAAATCAAACAAGGGCAGACTGATACAACACTCATCTCTTTCTTTCATCCTGTTTTTAAGAACATAATTGTTTGTTTAAAGAATATAATAGAAAACACTTAAATTCGTTTTTTGTTATGAACTTTCTAAATGGTTTATTTTAATAATCATAAATTCAATTCTAAGCATTTGCATTGTTTATATACTCTTTCCTATAAGTCATTTTACCAGTTTCTCAGCTGTAGAACTAGCTTTAAGTATCATAATAAGTCTTCATTTGTAGTACCTGTTGAACATCCTCCTTTCAATTTTCCTGGCCTAATTCTCTGCCCCACCTTGTATCCCCCCACCCTGCCTTTTTTTTCTTCAGAGAATTCAAACTCTATACTATCCATTCCCCTGGAATAGTATAATCCCTTCATGCATTTCATTTGAATTTCTATACTGTGGCCTGTTAATAGCCATGCTCTTAGTTCTTCCTTACTTTTTCCTAGGTTCTCTCTCTTAATAAATGCGTTAACATGCTATCCTTTTAAACTAACATGAAACATATTTTATACCAGAATATTTTAACTTGTGCTGAATATTATATCAGTATTGTGTTTCCTTATCATACATTTTAAAAGCTGTTCTAATATATTCCTATATTTCTTACTTTTGGAGCTCACCTTTAGAATAAACTTTATCTTTCTTAATTTTAAACTAAAGGAAAAAAAAAAAAGTGAGGTCCTTTAAGTGGTGACTAAGCCCTGGGGGCTACTCCTTCATGAATGGTATTAAAGCTCCTATAAAAGAGACTTCAGGTAGCTTTTGGCTCTCTTGCTCTTCTATATAAGGATAGAGCTTTTCTCTCCTTCAGAGGACATAGCAAGATGCAATCTTAGAAACAGAAAATGCCCCTCACCACATAACTGAACCTACCAGCACCTTGATCGTGGATCTCTCAGCCTCCAAAATGGTGAGAAAATAAATTTCTCTTCTTTACATATTAGCCAGTCTCTGATATTTTGTTATAGTAGTACAAATGGATTAAGACACACTGGCATTTATTAAGGTTTTGTTATTTTATGTCAACTTCTGACTTGTATTCCTGGGTAGTAAACCCAATCTAAAGATTATTTCCTTCAGAGGAAATAGAAGTATAGGGAGACTTATCCAGATGCTATTTTAGCATAAGTGCTAAGCAAATCTATCTCAGTTGAACTATAGATTTGACATTAAGAGGAAGTTAATGTAAGAACATAAGGCTTAAGAAGTATACATCCGCATAAAACTTTAATCCAATACACTTTTCCTGATATTAAGAAAAAACAAGATGAAATACTTGTGAACCAGTGGGCATCTAGAGGTTGTGTCCCAGAGGATAGCAACATTTAACAAGACAAAAATCTCAATAATCAAATGCAGGGTCTGGATTAAAGGAAGAAACATGTTATGAAGACAAATTTGAAACCAAGAAGTCAGGGAAGGTGAGAATCCAAAGACAGCTCTGAGCTGAAAGGCAGATAAAATTATGCCAACATCAAGCGTATATTCACATTGGTATTAACAGCCAGAAACATGAATTTATCTTTTGACACTGCCTCACTTAGCTTTATGATGGCATTAATCTCGATACTCTTATGATTTTGACTTGAAACAAATGTAAAAATATAAATGAGGACATATTGCCAATATTACTAGTAATAAATATTTAGTAATGCATTATAATGTTATCTAAAACTCAGTATAGAAATCTGAGGTCCAGATCTAAAAATGTCTCTGTAATGTTAGGTCAGAAAGATACATTTGCAATTCCAGAGGATCAGGACACTGTGTTCTTGCATAAAAGGCTGTGAGAGCTACTCACCACATGCTTGATTGGTTTACGGGAAATTGTAATAAACTTGTGACCTATATCTAAACAGGTAAGATGCCAGGATTTTCTTTTCCTAATGCAGAGATGTGAATCCAAAATCTTTGGACATTAGAAATGCTAAAGTAAATTTGTTATGTTTGACTCACTTACTCATCCCTTTAATACTGAGAGGGCATGGAGATAGCTGTCTTTACCAAGGCATGGAAAAATTCATTGGTGAAGGAGTTCACAAATCCTCAAAAATATTTATAATAGCTGACAATAGAAGAATAGCTGACATTACCATTAAAAAGGGCAACTTGATGTAAATGTAAGTAGGAGCTCCCAGAAGAGTAGAGTTCTGGTAGCAGCACTTAATTGCCACAAACAAGGTAGTGATTGTAAAGAGCAGCATGGATCAAGCAGGAACCAGACTGCAGTTCAGGGATATTTGGCAGTAATGAATTTATTATGGTATTCCTAGAACTGAAATAGAAGGACAGCTTATTATGAGTCCTAATTTGACCTGCACAACTGGAGAGAAACAATGCCCAAAACTCCTACTGGTATCAGGAATGAAACATAAGATGGGCACTAAAGATAAAAGTGTAATAATGGAATATTCTGAATTACTTAATGTCGGTACATTGAAAGCAGTTAAAGAAATTTAAGAAACCGTATTATAAAGGTATTAGAATAAATTATAACATACTTCATGGTCTTAGAATACAGAAAGTTTCCTTAAGCAATTTATTTCTTAGAAGGGTAACTAAGTAGCCAACAGATACATAAAACTAGTTGAACAGCCAAAGAAATGCAAAAGAGCAACAGCAATGTATATGTATTTTGCTGTCTACACACACACACACACACACACAAACATGCACAGATTTACAAGAAAAAAATGTATCAAATATTCAGTGTAAAGTGAGGGAATTTTTAAATACAAAATTTTAGCATTAAAGCCTTCATCTCTAATCAGCATAAAACTGATTAACAAAAATATGAACTAGAAAATGGTGTCTATATCTTGAATCATTGGCTCTACTCTTTTTGAAAAAAGAATAGCCACACATTTAGCTGTCATATATTTACATAATTGCTTATTTTGAAAATTTAAAGTTATGCTATTCAGATATTAACAGGTTCATTTTCATTTGAAAATGCTGATTTTATTTACTTGAGATTCAGTTAAGACTCAAGGGAGAGAATATGGTATGGATATCTAAATCTAGTTGGAGATATATTTCCTTTTTTATTACTTCTTTTAAGTTGAAAATTTTGTGCAATTGACTTCCTTTATAAAGAATAACCATGTATGCCCTATAGAATTATATGACTCACAAACGTGACTTTAATGCACATGGCTAGGCTTTTCACTCTATGCTCAAACGTGACTTTAATGCACATGGCTAAGCTTTTCACTATATGCTTAAATATGATTAATTAGGAATGCAAATTATGATTGAACAACCATGGTAGAACTGAATGGCTGCACATAAATGAGTTGTATTAATTCATAAGCAAACATGTATCATCTATGAATAAAATTTGAGCTAAAATTCAAAACAAAATATGTTACAAATGTTCTATAAGTTTGAACTGTCATTAGGCATATATAATGCATAAAGTCCCAAAACTGATGAATCATACATCTTCTAAGGCAGTACTTTAGAGTTCAGTAAAAGATACACAACGTGAGTATAAGCTGAAATGCAAGTTATATCAGGATTATGGTATTGTTTACATATACAAATGTATATATTCTTATTTAGATATATTTTATATCTAGATATGCATGTTCAAATTAAGTCAAAGCAAAATGTATCTACCTTTAAAAATCTTTTCATAATGTATAAAACAGATAAGTAGACTTAAAAATTCTGTACCACTTTTCCAGGGAGCTAAGTAGAATATTTATTCAATGTAATTTAACGACATTGTCTGAAAAATGTAAGGAACACCATTTGAAGTTTGCCACTGTAATTTATAACATGATGGGTCAATGATTGACAATATTTATCTTATTATGGAAGTTTTATTAGCTGCATACACTTGGAGAAACACAGATTTTAATAAGTTTTATAGATGAGAATAAGGTAACAATGGCATTATTGGTAGAGGATAGCTCCACATTTACACTCTGATGTAGTGAATGCAAGGATCAAAGATATACTAGGAATATATTTTAGAAAATTACATATTTATATGTAAAATTTATAGAATGAGCTTATACATATCTAGTACAAAGTGGCATACAAACTTGGAAATATTTCTAAAAAGAAAAAATATAAACATATTTGTATAAAAATTTAACTATTTTGATATCAGAAAGGTGACATTTGAGAGAAATCATGTGATTTTTCTGTGTATTATTTAAAAACATTGAAATGTGTTTGCTTCAGAACATAAATAATCATTCTGCTAAGTGTATTAATTACTCACCAGGTTTCATTTATAATAGTAGATACAGTGGTAGAATAAACAGACCTGTCTTTGTTAACTTATTTTTGACTTAGTACACATTTTTCTACTTTCAGAATTTGTACAAAAATAGAAAAAATAATACTCGGTATGATGGGTCTTTTCTCATTTTTTAAAAAGTGTGACAGCTTCTTTAGGGAGGGCCTACTTCTATGTGTCTGTCACACTGAGGGACTAATTGGGTTCCTATTCCATTTACTTGGCATTTGCAAAGAATTCTCAGGATGTCTTGATATGCAAAATAATTTTATATCCAAAATTCAGGACTCGTAAGCCCTAAAAATAAATATTCTAAATTGGTAATCCATTTAAATAATGGAGGGCTAATAATTGTGTTTAAAATAACTATCATACAGCCTAAGAATCAGCTTTTACTTCACAAGTCCACACTAACATAGCTAATTGAAAACTATACATCTTTATTTATAATATATGTAAAATAGGCATCTTATCAGAATATATAAAAAACTTGAACACTTACCACCTGCCCAAACCCCCACATCTTGATCAACAACTTCCCTTTCCTGGATTCTTCTCTGTGAGTAAGTCTATGTTTTCCTTGAGACAAACACTTACAGTCATATTTGAGTCTCCTCATTTTGCATCTGTTCCACAGAAATAATCCTGCTGATGTTTCCTTGAAATTTATTCAAAAACTAGTCACTACTTACAGTTTACATCACTAACACCAGGTTCTTCCACGATCATCTTCTCTTTACCTTTGAATCGGTTTCCGTAACTGATCCATTTGCCTCCAGTTTGCCCTTAAACCTATTCTCTCTTAATATATTCTTACTAAGATATATATATCATCATGTCACTGCTCTACTCAAAACCTTCTAATAGTTTTGAATCTTAGTCAAATTCCAAAGTTCTTATGTCTTTAAGGAATTTTATGAGCTAGAACTTGCTATTTGCTGAATCTCATTTCCCAATATCCTCACTTGTTCACTGCCTTTCAGACACTCTTGCCTCTTTGTACTTACACAATTTCAACAGGCATACCTCCATTCAGGGTATTTGCAATTGCTCTCCCCTCACCCAGCATGTTTTCGTTCTAGATATTCACATGGCTCGATCGCACACTTCCTTCAGAATCTGTTCAAATGTCACATTACAGAAGTTTGTATTGACTGATATAAAAGATCAATATAGTGACAGTCCAAATCATTTGAAATATTTTGTTTTATGTAATTCTTGATAAATCTTCGTCATTAGCATGTAATTAAGAACACAATCTTCCAATATGCTCTCTAGCTTTTTTTAGAGAAATATATTACATATGTTTATTTTTGTCAATCATGTGATGATTACCTGTATCTGCTTTTATGTTCTTAATTATATACTCAGAATAATGTTGCAAAAGAAAAAGTATTTCATCACAGAACATAGTACCTGGATTCATTTCACAAGAATATATTTCTTGAAATTTTAGACATGATTTTCTTGATCATAAAATTCAAGAAGACAAAGTCATACCCTCTCTAGTGTCCTCTGTACTTATTTAATGCATTTCTGCTTTAATGTCTATTGGAGATGACCGAAATAGTGAGTTAATCCAGGCCATAAAAGTGGTCCTGAAGGAAGTAAAATAGACATTAGGAAATATGAGACAGAAAACCATTTTACTATTAAGTCCTGTAGAACATAATGTAAAGTTGGAACTAAAGAGAAAAAAGGAACGTTAGATTACATGGTCACTGACAATATAAAATATGACTTCAGAAAATTGTGGAATAATAAAGTGTCTTCAAGTATATGTGACAGGAAATAAATAAGTTGTAGTGGCAAAGATTTTTGATTTGGTAGAACACAGAAAGAAAAAAATGTATGGTTAATAATTTACTCACGGTTACTAAAACTTAAACCAAAGTAAGAAAAATAATTTTGATCTCTGTGAAAGCAGAATGAAAGTAGTAATTAAAATTTGAAAAGTAAAATTGGTATTTGAGATTGTATTATTGTAGAATTAAGTGAAGGACAATTATGAGAATGCCTAAGTATTTTTTTCTTCCAAGATGAAAAGAATGTTGTACAAGTAAGAGGACGTAGTCTGTTTTCAACAAGTGCATGACACCTGCGAAGCTTTTAACTAGGCAATGTGGTATTAAGAGTGAAAGCTAATGATACTTCCTACTCTCAAGTTCTGATACTTCCATAGAAAGACAAAATAGATTCGCCAAAATTGCACACATGTGTGAATATAATTGGATAAAATAGGAAAATTTGAGGAATATTCAGAGGTCGATAACCAAGGGCATACTTTATACTTATGAAAGCTGCTGGAATTAAGCTATACCTTTTAGAAAGATGGGGTTCAGCTTATAATTAAATATAAATGTTTGCAAGAAAAAGGAGAAGTTATAGATAGAAAAACATAGGAAAAAGACGATCACATATTGGTCACCTGTATTGTTCCAAACAATTTGCAATAATTAATTTTCAAAAAACCCTTGGATATCATTTCCTTTCTGTTAGTTGGAAAAGTACTATTAGGAGAGCTTTCAGATCAGACCGGTAATAAACAGTGTCATAGCTTGAATCTCAGTGTAAATAAGTAAAAACTAAAATCATGTTCTCACTATGACACATGGCATGAACCCGTACTAGCATATGAAGTATATCAAAACAAAATGTAAACTCATGTGTAGGTATATCATAACATGTAACAAATTAGTTTTTGAGACCATTAAGCTCTTTTTGTTTTGTTTTTCTAAGACAAACCATTATTCTAAGTAAGTTGTGGTTGTTTACACATCTTAGGGAAATTTTTAGAGCTATATTTAGGATTGATTACAGAAAAATGGTAGAAACTGCTCTAGGCCAGTGGTTCTCATAATTTAGCATGTATCACAATCATCTGAGGCCTAAAAGTTCACATTTCTAGCTAGTGCCCAGGTGACCTGATGCTGCTGGGCTAGGGACCTTACTTTGGGAGGTAACAAGACACCTGAATAGACAGACACATCATAGAAATAGTCATCTGGTCCTACTACTGTTTTGAGCCCCCTGGAAAAGGAGTAGGATTTGGGTGATATTATTATTGATTATGACAAACTTTTAATTATACTTAAATTCTTATGTTGGTACTCTAATTTACTGTAAAGGATCTACATATATAAGCACTGCTTTGGATTCCAGAAAACATTAAGAATGGAATAAATGTATTACCACCCAGCAGAAGAAAATGCACTATCTTTAAAGCTTGCTGTTTAAAAATGCTTTTGTTCCCTCAGTGTAGTATAAATATAGCTTGCATATTATATAAAATAATTCATTTTGATTTTGAATATACATTATTTCAATACATTCAGCAATTCTAAATAAAATGCATTCATAGAGTTAATGTGTCTGGATTATGCAGTAAAATTAATTTAGTGATTTTAAATAAATGCAGCCACAAATTTTACACTTTCTTCTGTATTTCACTAGAGAGATCTCTTACATTTACACTTTATAACAACAACAAAAAGTACAAACAGATGGGAGAAAGCTTTCTTTCATGTTCAATACATTTTACATTTTCTCACCTAAAGCACAAATTTGTTTGATTAGAGTGCTTAACAAACTAGTTATCTCTAGCAAATTAAAGTAATTCATTTCACCTATTGAACATAATAAGTAAGTTGTAGTTGTTTACACATTATCTCTAGCAAATTAAAGTAATTCATTTCACCTATTGAACATAATATAACAGTTTCTTCATAATTGGATCCTTTAAATAATTTTTAAACAGCAAACATAGCATTTGCTGTGGCATATAAAATTGGGTTATAATATCTAATATTATCACATGGTGGCAAAAACAATAGTTTCTTTAATTTTGAGAGTGTTCAATACCCTTAATGTGCATATTCCTAAATAAATGAATTAATTTAAACTAGGCATATTATACTTTCATATTTACCTGAAAAAATAGTAACATCTTTGCAAGTACAGAGTTAACGAAATGAAAATGAATGTTTTATTGTTTTGAACCATGTAAATCTGTGTTTAAACAATGCTATAAATAAAATATTTCGATGGGATTAGATAGTTTGTACTATTTGAAAACAGGATAGGATTCAAAGAAGTAAATATTGCTTTCTGATAAGATTTTCTAAATAAATGGTTTAGTGCTTAGAAAGATGTTAGGGTCAGCAATTTCCAGCTGGGAAAATGTAATTCTGAATGCCAAGTTCATGGTATTCAAGCTCTTCTGCTTTAAATGTCAGGGCTGTTTGCCTGTATCAAGCACTGGACTGATAAAGGCAGTGAAGGAAATAGAAAACAGAAATGAAATTAAATATGACATATAGAAGAGCAGAGGAGAGCACTATGAAAATTCGCATCCTTTATTGGAAAAGAAACAATACTTCAATCAAATTTCTGAAAATAGATCAAGTTGTTTTAAAATTTATATTCATGAAGTTATAAAATTAGAAAAAAGTAGTAAGGAAGCAGACTTTTGTACAGCCCAATTGCCAAATAAAATTGAATATTTTTCTCATTGTGTAATCACAAGTTACAAACAGTATTTTCCTAGGAAGGAAATATTGAACAAGATTTTCATTGAAATTTAACTACAATTTTTCTTACTTGCCTTTTTCTACTTTTTTGAACATACAAAATATTGACACCTATTTTCCCAAACTTTTGTTAGATGAGTGCTTATGCAGCATATTGCTGATTGGCAATATATTTCTCTTTAGTAAAAGAGGATCAGAGAATGTATTCCCATTACATGCCATCACTTCAAGTGGGATGTAAATCTAGAATGATATAGATGAACACATCTCCATTCAAGTTTTTATACATAAACAATGCACTAGGTGTTAGACCACACAGTTTATTTTTAATCTGTATTTTGGTTGTTAGTAATGTGAGAGAATACTGTGAGAACATGTGAGAGAATAATGAAATAAATAAAATACATGAAAAAGAGTGTATTATAAGGACTCATGGATCATAAAGAAATAAGAACACCGTTATTTACATTAGAAGAATGTAAAATCTCAACTATACTTTTTCATCTTACTATATTCTTTTATACATAGAAGTTATATTACTCTCATGTTATATATAATGTCCTTCATAGGTATTGCCAATATTGCATTTTGATTTTTAGGGCCAATCATGCTTAATTAAAAAACATTTTATTATAGCAGCTATGCCATAAAAACTATTGAATATATTTAATGCAATACTAATTTTTAAAAATAAGGCCAATAACTTTAAATAAAAAATGTATCAGCTATTCTAAGTAAAAGAAGGCCCAACTTGAATTGAATACATCCTCACTGAGACAAGTTAATTATTGAATATTCCCCCTTTTGACCATTTTGATTGTTTCTGGTAGAAGAGATTTGCATGTGTTCTCATGAAATATATGATTAGATAAAATGAATAAGGTCTAGTATTTGATAGCATAACAGGGTGACAATAGTTAATAACGTATTGCATATTTTAATTAAAAGTATGATGGGAATGTTTGTAAAACAAAGAAATGCTAAATGCTTGACGTGATGAATATCCCATTTATCCTGATGTGATTACTACACATTGCATGCTTGTATCAAAATATCTCATGTATCCCATAAATATATATACCTTCTATGTACCCATAAAAATTAAAAATTAAAGTACATGAAAACGTGTGTTCCATCACAAGTGGATTTTAATATCATGCATATTTTATATGGATAGACAAAAACAAATTTGTAAAACAACATTTAAAATAATATGTATTATATATTTTAAACTATAGATACTGTATAATCAATTTTATAAAGTAACTCAATAGAGTTTATTTATCATTGGGAGAGCTTTATAAAATATAACAGGAGATTATAGTGTTAAAGCTACTTTTATTTTTTTTCTTTGAATCGAAAACATGTAGACTTACAAATGTCCAAATTTGTATATATTTGGTTTTATCGGACTATTTTTTGGAGGATTGTTAGGCAGAGTACATACTGAGAGAAGGAACATCTTTGAAATATCTTTGGAACAATTTGAGGGATCCTATAGACTCAAATGGGATATAGTGAACTCCAAAAAGAGTCAGACATGTTTATGGACTTCCATAGCATAAATTTTTAATTTGATTCATCACCATAAAAAAGACCAGAAAATGGCTTACACAACTCATGAGATTAAAATAACCAAGAATCAAGATGAATGTTTTATTTCTATTTTCACTTTGAATGAACATGATTGGCCCTGCATTATGACTAAATTATTTTAGATTGAACAAGAGTCCATGTTATATTAGGATCCAGAAAACTAGAGTAAGTCCTCTCAAAATATGATAAAATGTATTAGACTAGATTATTGCAAAGTTACTTTGTATGTTATCTTAAGTCATTAAAATTCTTAAAGAAATATGAAGATTATAGTTATTTAAATAGAATTATATAATTTTCTTACGAGTTAAAATGCCAAAGAAATCTTTTAGGTATACATGTAAAAGTGCTATGGATTATTAATATTTTTAATAAAAATACATCAAAGAAACCTAAAATGGCATTTAATATTGTAATATCTTGCCATTGACCTAGAAATAGAAAATTCTGACATAATTAAAATTTCTAATTGTATTCTTCCTATAAAAACTAAAAATTTTAATTATATTCTTCCTATAAAAACTAGAATTTCTAATTATATTTTCCTATAAAAATTCCATAAAATATATAGCAGTTAGTAGCAAAAAATAAAAAGAAATTAAAACATACTACCAGAAAAAAAAAAAATCACTTTTACTCAAAGAAAGACAGGAAGGAAGGAGAGAGGGAAAGGAAGAAGACCAACAAAACCACAAGAAAAAATAAATAAAGGGGTAGTAACAAGTCCTTACCTATAGATACAAAAAAAAAAAAAAATTGTAAAGAATGATACTCTACAGGCTATGAATTTCATGTTCCACTAAATAAAAGACATGCTTGAAGGGTAGAGAAGAAAAACTGACAGTTGACAGAAAACCTTCATATAGAACCAAAGTTTATATTAGCATTAAAGTTAAATCCCCCAAATTATATTTGAAAACAGGCTTATCATTGTTGAAATGGACAAAAGAACAAAAATTTTGATGAAATAAACGTTACATTTTGATAGACTAAAAACCCTTAACTGTTGTAAGCAGATGAATCTTCATATGCAGAAAAGAAATTTAGCCATACATTTTATTGAATCTTTTTTTTCTTTTATTATTATACTTTAAGTTCTAGGGTACATGTGCACAACGTGCAGGTTTGTTACATATGTATACTTGTGACATGTTGGTGTGCAGCAACCCATCAACTCGTCATTTACATCAGGTATAACTCCCAATGCAATCCCTCCCCCCTCCCCCCTCCCCATGATAGGCCCCAGTGTGT
>NW_012123376.1:5201404-5218261 GCF_000951035.1 Colobus angolensis palliatus | reverse complement strand
AACCCAGGAGGTGGAGCTTTCAGTGAGCTGAGATCTGGCCACTGCACTCCAGCTCGGGCAACAAAGCGAGAGTCCGTCTCAAAAAAAAAAAAAAAAAAAATTGTAATTGTTATCTGTACATAGTATCTTTAATAGTAATCTTGTATAGTTATCTGTATGATCTGGAACTTAAATATTTGTGATCTTAATTTCCATTGATGATAATACTGTTGTTGTTTTCAGATTCAGGGGGTACACGTGCAGGGAATATATTATGTAATGCTGTGGTTTAGGCTTCTAGTTAACCCATCATGCCAACATTGAACATAGCACCCACTACATAGTTTTTCAACCCCCATACCCCTTCCAACCTTTTCCTTTTTGGAGTTCCCTGGGTCTTTTGCTTCCATCTTTCTGCTCATGTGTACCCATTGATTAGCTACCACTTACAAGTTAGAACGTGGTATTTGATTTCTCTTTGAGTTATTTCACTTAGGATAATGTCCTCCACCTGCATCCATGTTGGTGTGAAGAACAGGATTTCATTTTTTATGGATGTGTAGTATTCCTATGTGTATTATGTCCCAAATTTTCTTTATCTAATCCACCAGTGGTGGACACTTAGGTTGACTCCATGACTTTGGTATTGTGAATAGTGCCATGATAAACTTACCAGTACAGGTATCTTTTTAATAAAAGAATTTATTTTTCTTTGGATAGATACTCAGTAGTGGGATGTTTAGTTCTTTGAGAAATCTAAGTATTAAACACTTCGGAAATGAAAGTTTGACCTAAATTTTTATTTTCATTTTTATTTTTTGAGACAGGATCTTTCTGCCATCCAGATTGGAGTGCAGTAGTGACCACTTACTACATTCTAGACCTCCTGGGCTCAAGCAATCCTCCTACATCAGCCTTCTGAGTAGCTGAGATTACAGTCTTGCATCACCACACCAGCTAATTTTTAATTTTTTGTAGAGATGGGGCCTCCTTATGTTGCCCAGGCTTGTCTGGAGCTCCTAGGCTCAAACAGTTCTCTCATGTTGACCTTCCAAAGTGCTGGAATTACAGGCATGAGCCACTGTGCCAAGCCTCTGACCTAATTTCTTAAAGCACAGGAATATAATGCTATTTGCATCATTTTCATTCAGTAAGAACAAATATGGTAAACAAGGTCTGAAACTTACACATTTCTCAAAGACCTAAACCATTTAAAATGATATTTACATTTCATACTTTTTTCTTTTCCTAATAGTTTCTTTTCCTTTGTAATATTATAGCTGAAAAGAATTCAATTGAATAAAATCAGATTCTTCTATAGTTACAAAAGGCATAGTTATGATTTTCTGATTTATAATTAACAATTTACTTTTGACAGCAATTAAATATTGAAGCTTTATTATCTACCAACTACTTTTATGTGTGCAGTTATAGAAATGGTTTAAAGATGTGACCTTCTGTTGTTTACAGTAGGCTCAAAAGCCCACCGATACCAAACTCAAATGTCAACAATTCAGTTGTATTAAACATAGCCTCTATAAACAAATTTTTTAAGCCATTAGAGTCTCCCTGCTTTGTATACTCAGCCAAACTGCACCCAACATCTGCTAGCCATAGATAAAATAATTCCTATTGTTATAATAGACCTAAGCCTTTTATACGTCGTTTGGAATACTCTGATCCAAAGACTCCCCATCGTAATACATGAGCTCTTGCTCCAATCTTTCTACCTGTGAATTCTGCTGCTTATGAGTTCTCCTCTCCTTCTGGATCATGGCCCCATACTGATGCCTCTTGAAGTTTTTGTGCTGTGATAAGACTTTCTTCTGCTCCTTCATGTCATCCTGTCAACATGATGCTTAAATAAAGCTTATTATGTGTTACTGCTTCCTTGTGGCAATGTATTTTTCCTTTTGAGGGATCAGCCTCTACATCTCTCAAACACATTACAGATGCTTAATTAAATATAAACATAAAAATGTGAGTCAATTCATACATTCAAGAGCCTACATATAAAAATTCATAAGTTAATGTACATATGAATTATAAGCAATTTGGATGAGAAAAATTAAGCATACTTAGAATATATAAGTACAGAGCAATGATTTTGTCTTTCCCTTGGCTTTTTATTTGCAAATTTGTGGTTAAGGAAGAGGTGATACATAGGATAGAAAATAAATTGTACAAACTAATTCAAGTGAATGTATTTAATACCAAATCAATGTAGCCCTATTATAGCAACAAAGTACTTATTCTGGGTGTTGAACCATCTCTGATGTGGCTGAAATCCAATCATAATAATCAAAGAAAATACACTAGGCTAGGCATAGGATTAAGGACATAAACAAGTAGAAAATCATTATAAATGATGGCTTCAGTTCAACACAAATACAATTAAATAAACTAAAACTTCTAGGACTAGTAAAGCGGAAAGAATTCTCAAAGATACTCTTTTCTCTGGCTTTCTATATTGAAAATAATTTCTCATTTTGACAATGTAAGCTGATAAAAGCCTTCCATCTGTGATGGTTAATATTGACTGTCAACTTGATTGGATTGAAGGATGCAATATTGATTCTGGGTGTGTCTTGGAGGGTGTTACTAAAGGAGATTAACATCTGAGTCAGTGGGCTAGGGAAGTAGACCCACCCTTAATAGGGTGGGCACCATCTAATCACCCACAGTGAATATAAAGCAGGAAAAAAAAAAAAAGTGAAGTGAAGAGATGGACCTAGCTTCCTAGCCTACATCTATCTCCTTTGCTGGATGCTTCCTGCCCTTGAACATCAGACTCCAAGTTCTTCAGTTTTGGGAATCAAACTGACTGTCTTTGCTCCTCAGCTTGCAGACAGCCTATCGTGGGACCTTGTGATCGTTCGTGTAAGTTAATACTTAATAGAGTTAATACTTAATAGATTCCTATATATATAGATTTAATAAACTTCCATATATATACACACATATATATACTTGTGTGTATACTTATATATATGTGTGTGTGTGTGCATACTAGTATATATGTGTCCTATTAGTTCTTTCCCTCTAAGAGAACCCGGACTAATATACTATCTATATAAAGATGTTTACTTCTTCACTGAAGTCATTTTGTGTTTACTTTTTTACTCAAATGAGAAATCAAGTGAACATTTTCTGGACAAGAAAATGTAAAGAATGAAGAAACTATTCACCACAGTTGTCACAGATTTAACAGGAATTTTGAGGTGAGAAAATAAAGCAATTAAACTGATAGATGTAAGCAGCATGAGAACATGGTCCGATTCGGTAGAATTTTGCTTAGCATTTTTAACAAATGTATTCATGTACAAAGTGTATGAACATTCTAAGGTTTATGTTTAAAACATTTGGGAGCAGTGAGAAGATATGTGTTCATTACGAAGCTCTGCTGCCAGACTCTACAAGCAGCAAATGTATCCCTCCTCATCTCACCTAGGTTTTAAATTGTTTTCTTCTATGTAACAGTGAAAAAAATTACAAAATAAGAAAGTTTATCTAGAATTCTCCAAGCCTATCTGATTCTTTTTTCCCTTTCTTGCTTGCTTGCTTCTTTTTTCTCCATTACTTTCACTTCCTTTTTCCTTTTCTTTCTTTTTTCTATCCATGCATTCTTTTGTTAATCTAGGAAATGTTTATTCAGTATCCAGCACACAGGAAAGATTTGACGGTGGGCTTTCATGTAAAACTACATCTAGTCCTAAGACTGGCAGAGTATTAGAAGAAATTCAAATAACATAACTCTAAAATACTTCTCACCACAAATGCTTTGATATTCATTAATGTCCTTACCTATACATAGATATTTCTAAACTAATTTGATTATTTAGCTAGCATTATATAAGTGGAACATTTTTATTATGTGTTACAGACATTTGTAATATGTCACAGACTTAGTAAGAATAAAATAATGTAGAATGACTAAAATTTTTTTCAAGTACATTTTATTTTAACTGTAGTGGTTGTGTATGGAATCTACATGAAAGATGAGGATTTAGCGGACTTATACTGCCTCCACCTTCTCTCTTCCCTTTTCTTAAAATGTGCAGCAATGCAGTCTTATTACATCTTCTATTGTATGCCCTTAAATCATGTACTTGAAACTTATTTATCTCTTCTACATTTTTCTTTACTCTCTTATCATAATTAGCTAACCTGTGTTTTGACTATAGGTTGATTCAAAGGGTTGAAAAGCGATAAAGAAGAATTATTATGGATAAATAAGTAACATGTGGGATTATTATATATTATAAATATATTTATACTTTTAAAAAGTATATTTATAATATATTTATATTTTAATATTTTTAAAGAAAACACTTCTTTTTTGTTTTCATTACTGACACAAAAATGTGTTGGTGTTACAGTTTCTTCCCTACGAGTCCAAAACAGTATACCACTTTAAGTATAGGATCCACATCTTCATTCTCAAATGAATTACCTTATACTACATCGGCTACTCAAGAACAATTGTCTGGATCTGTTTGAAAGAGTGATATAGGTGAAACCTGATAGAAATAATTTGAAAAGAGAATTGTAATAAGTGGATGACTCATGCTGGAAAACGGGTCAGCAAATAGAACATCAATGCAGTTTCACAATGAATTAGAGTAGTATTTGACTCCAGAATACATATCAAAATATAATTATGAGAAAAAAACTATTTAACTTACAGTGGTTAAACACACTGTACTATTAAACAACTTCAGTGAAATTAAGATTTGACATTTTATTGTTCAGTTTTTCCAATAACACTTTGAGTGACTTATAATATCGGCAGGAATCATTCATTTTTTTTCTGATGATAGCTCTTTAACAAAGTAAGAGAAAAGTCATACTTCAAGTGCTCTAAATTTTCTTATCATGGAAAAATAGATTATAGCATAAAATTAGCATTTATGTATACAGCAGATGCATATAAAATATAAACTAGATTTGTAGTTTTATTAAGCACATAAGTAACAGTTAAATAAAAGTATTTTAGTCATGAGATAATAATTCAGCCAGGCTTGGTGGTGAGTGCTTACGCTCTCAGCTACTCAAGAGGCTGACATGGGAGGATCACTTGAGCCCAGGAGTTTGAGTCCAGCTAGGGCAATGTAGCAAGATCCCATCTTAAATAATAATAATAATAATAATAATAATAATCCTGCTATGTTTCATAGGCTTTGCTTAAAAAATTGCACTGAAAATCATTTTCACTTTTGTTTGATTTGATAAGTTTCAGCCTTTCTACAAATTCAGTCATTTTAAATAAAATTCTCAGTCTCCTTTACCTCTCTTACTATATATATAGCCTACAGCTACCTTAAATGTATTTATTTATTCCTTCCTCTTTTTTATTTTTTATTTATTATTATTATTATTATTTTTTGAGACAGAGTCTCGCTCTGTCGCCCAGGCTGGAGTGCAGTGGCGTGGTCTCGGCTCACTGCAACCTCCGCCTCCCGGGTTTACGCCATTCTCCTGCCTCAGCCTCCCAAGTAGCTGGGACTACAGGCGCCGCCACCAGTTTTTTGTATTTTTAGTAGAGATGGGGTTTCACTGTGTTAGCCAGGATGGTCTCGATCTCCTGACCTCGTGATCCGCCCGTCTCGGCCTCCCAAAGTGCTGGGATTACAGGCTTGAGCCACTGCGCCCGGCCTTTCCTCTTTTTATACATTCACTTTCCCCATGATTATTGAGTATGACTATATAATGATAACTCTAATATCTTATGGGAATAAAATAATAAAAAGATACATTCTCTGTCAGATTTTCTTAGTCCATTTAAACTGTTATAACAAAATACCATAAACTGTGTAGCTTGTAGAAAACAGATATTTTTCTCACAGATCTGGAGTCTAGAATTCCAAGAAAAAGATGTCAACAGATTCAATGTTCAGGAATGACCCAGTTACTGTTTCATGGACAGCAGTCTTTTCAAAGCATCTTCAGATGGCGGAAGAGAAGATGAGTCTCTCTTGGGCATCGTTTATAAGAACAATAGTTCAATTTTCGAAGGTGTACTCCAGTGACCTAATCACCTTCCAAGGACCATCACATTGGCAGTGAGGATTCTAACAGATACATTTTAGTGGTATAAACATAAACATTCAGACCATAGCACCAACGCACACAAATATTCAGACCATAGAACCAACACACACAAATATATACAAACTCACACTTTTTTTTTTTTTTTTTTTGTGTAGATCTGCTAAACACTAATTTTATGTAAATGATTTTGTTGATCATTATTTTTCCACATCTTAAAATGTTTATCATTCTTCCCTTTTTCATTTTTTTTTTTTTTTTTTAAGTCAGAGTCTTGCTCTGTCACCTAGGCTGGAATGCTGTAGTGGCATGATCTTGGCTCACCACAACCTCTGCCTTGCGGGTTCAAGCAATTCTCCCTGCCTCAGCCTCCTGAGTAGCTGGGATTACAGGCACCCGCCATCACACCCAGCTAATTTTTATATTTTTAGTAGAGATGTGGTTTTGCCATGTTAGCCAGGCTCATCTCGAACTCCTGACCTCAGGTGATCCACCTGCCTCAGACTCCGAAATTGCTGGGATTACAGACATGAGCCATCACGCCCAGCCACAAACTTACACTTTTATGAAGCTTATATTTTAACCTAGTGCTTTTCAAACCGCCATGTACATAATAATTTACTGGGGATTTTGCTAAAATGAAGATTCTTTGAAGTTGGGTTCTGAGATTTACAAGCTTCTAGGTGATTCTAATGCTACTGGTCCTAGAGTCATATAGTGGGTAGCAAAGTTCTAGTTCATGTGGAGTGGTGCAGTGGTACAATGTATTACAACAGAGAGTCCTTACCAAAAGCTAAAGAACCAAGACTAGCAAAGTCAAAAGTCTTCAGTGATGCTAAAACCCCAATGTCATGAATAGAGTCTGAATGTGTGTGTTTATTTGTGTGTGGTCAGAGTCCAGGAAGGTAGTTGAGTGACAGTGGGGGCTAGCTATGTTATGTGATAGTATGTGTCTGTGATAGTATGTGTGTGAGTGCAAGAATGAGTTGGAATTGCTTACATGAAACAATGATTAACATGTATAGTTTTCTTTTTATTGTCTAACAGTGTGTGTGTATCAGGACTGTGTGACTCAGTCTCTCATTCTAAGAAGTCAGTATAGTAGATCAAGTGATTATAATCTTTTATATACATATGCATTGGGTTGTAGTGGCAGGCATTGTATTCCTGTATTCTCAAATATGCAACTCCTAAGTATATAATACTCTCCCATTTGAACAGACTTATTGTAATATATAAGAAAATTAAATACATTTATATTGTATATTGGTTCCATGTCCACTGAGTATATGTGTTCCACTGTTACTGGGTAGAGGGTACTATAAATGTCAATTACGTTAAGTTGGTTAGTAGTGTTGTTCAGGTCTTCTATATACTTACTTACTGGTTTCTGTCTAATTTTTCTAGCATTTACTAAATGTAAAGTGGTGAAAGCTATGAATATAATTGTCAATTTTTCTCTCTTCTTTCAGTTGTATTGGATTTTGCTTTGTGTTTTGAAGCTTTTCCTAGGTATGCATACGTTTTAGATTTTTGTGCCTTCTTAAATAGCAAACACAATGATCAGATATCCATTTTTATTTCCCACAATATTATTTTACTAAAATCTATTTTGCATGATGTTAACAAGGCCACTCAAACACTAATATGATTAGTGATTTGTGGTATACATTTTTGTTCTTTTATTTCTATTTTACTTTTGCCTTTAAAGTTTAATTTTTTTTAAGACAGAATTTCACTCTCTTGTCCACACTGGAGTGCAGTGGCACAATCTTGGCTCACTGAAACCTTGACCTCCCAGCTTAAGCTATACTCTCACCTTAGCCTCCCCAGTAGCTGGGACTACAGGTGTACATCACCAAAGTGATGGCCCACCCAAAGTGCTATTACAGGTGTGAGCCATTATGTCTAGCTGTAAAGTGTTATTTTTAACAGGATATAATGTGTCATGCTTTACTTTTACATCCAGTCTGACAATCTCCTCCTGTTAATTAGAATTGGAAAGTTTATGTGCAGTGTACAGACAATTTTATTTCAATGTTATAATCTCTGTTAGGTATAAATATACTATCTTGCTCTTAATATCCAAATTTTCACATCTGTTGTTTGTTTCTTCTTTTGTTTCTTCATTGTTTCATGCAAGCAATTCCAACTCATTCTTGCACTCACACACATACTATCGCAGACACATACTATCACATAACATAGCTAGCCCCCACTGTCACTCAACTACCTTCCTGGACTCTGACCACACACAAATAAACACACACATTCAGACTCTATTCATGACATTGGGGTTTTAGCATCACTGAAGACTTTTGGCTTTGCTAGTCTTGGTTCTTCTTCTTTTGTTTCTTTCTTTTCTTTGGAATAACATATTTTATTGTATTCTATTTTATCCAAAATTGATCTATTGAAAACACATATTTTATTTTTTAGTTGACCCTTAAGGTATAACATGTACATATTTAACCCATCAAATTTACCTTCACACAGTATTTTATTTCATATAATGTGAAAACTCCACAATTCCATTTCCTCTTCCTATCTTATTTTTTATTTTACTTCTGCATATGAAGTCCAAGATATTTTTGCTTTAAGCAGTCAAAGGTCTCATAACAGAATAAAAATAGAAAATAACTAGTTATATTTATTGCTATTCAATGAAAATTTTATATCTTTGTATATATCCAAGTCTTCTACTATTATATTTCTTCTTCTGTAAGAAGTTTGTAGCATTTTTTAGTCAAAACCTGATGAGAACAAATTTTGTCTTCATTCTAAAGTATTTTACTTTTATTTCTGAAAAATAAATTTCATTGAGTATAGATATCTAGGTTACATTTCTTTCAGCACTTGAATATATTCTTTTGCTGTCTTGTGGCTTGGTTTCTAGAAAACACCTGCAGTTTTATTTATATTTGTTTCTCTCTGCCTAGTATGATATTGTTTCTCTCCTGCTTTTCAGATTTTCTATCATTCATTTTCACAAATTTGATGACAATGGGTCTTGATGTGGTTTTGTTTATTCTTTTAGGGTGTTTTGAGTGTCTTGGATCACTGGATTTCCAGTTTTATCAGTTTCCTGGTCATTATTTCTTTTTGTTATTGTTTTCTCTCACGTGTTTTCTATTGGAACTTCAAATACATGTTTTTGGACTGCTTGTTACTGTAACAGAGTTCTGAGAGTATGTTAATTACTTTTTATATTTTTTCCTAACTTGGCTTCATTGTGAATTGTTCCAACTGCTATATATTCAACTCTATTAATCAACTCTTCTCTCTTGCCTAATCAGCTGCTAATTGCCTCTAGGAATTTATTTTTCACTTCAGATATATTATTCATTTTTATATTTACATATGATTCTTTAATATAGCCTCATTTTTTTCTATGCCCATGTTTTTCTTTAAATCTTGAACATAGTTATAATACCTGTTCAAATTCCTTGTCTACTATTTTTATCATTTCTGTCCCATTTAGGTTTATCTTTCCTGAGTGCCTGTTTCGGGAGCATGCTTTGGATTATATTGTCCCGTTTCTTGGCATGTGCCAGGGATAGGTTTTACTGAGAGCATTTTTCACTTCTGTGAGAGTTTACCCCTACCACCAACGTGTGGCCCTTCTAGAACATCTAGAGCATCCCAAGTATTCAACAAGGACACACCACTCTAACTGATGTGTTCTGGAACTGTTTAGCCTTTAACTCTTCAGTCACACTTTCATTAGACTATGGGGTTATATCCTACATGTACACATCTTTTTTTGAGACGAAGTATCGCTCTGTCCCCCACGCTGGAGTGCAGTGGCGTGATCTTGGCTCACTACAAGTTCCGCCTCCAGGGTTCACACCGTTCTCCTGCCTCAGTCTCCGGAGTAGTTGGGACTGCAGGCGCCCACCACCATCCTTGGCTAATTTTTTGTATTTCTTTTTTAAGTAGAGACAGGGTTACACCGTGTTAGCCAGGACTGTCTCTATCTCCTGACCTCGTGATCCGCCCACCTCGGCCTCCCAAAGTATTGGGATTACAGGTGTGAGCCACCTCGCCCTGCCCACATCTTATTTGTAAACAGAGATTCAAATCCCCTAATGCAGATCTCTGGAGCTCTTTTGGGACATGTTTCCTTATATCAAGAACTCTTCCACACAACTTCGATCCACTTAGACTTTTTGAACACTAGTCTCTGTATCCCCAACTCACCAAGTCCCCCAAGTTCCCTTGAGATACCCATGTATGTTTCCTGGCAGAAATCAGAGAACTTGTAAGCCTCTGTTTCCCGAGTTCTCTCAGGGTTCATGATGTTGTGCTCCTATACCTCAATGATTGAAAATTGTTTCATATGTTTTGTCCAATTTTCTAGAATAAGGTGAAAGGTTTCATCTATTACTTGTTACTACATCATTGCAAGAACAAAAGTCTTGTTTTGAGAAAATAAAAGTATTGTTCTTTCAAAGTTTGTTATGTAATTATGATGTATTTCCAGAGTTAATGATCATTCTATAAATCAGGATATACTTTCTTTCAAAATAGAAAGACTTTCTATTATTTTAAAATGTGACCTAGAGACACATTAATTTTCTTGCCATCCCTTTAAATTCTATCAGATTTCATATTCCCTCAAGAGATAGATTTGGGAATTTTTGAGTTTTTTAGAGCTGATAAAGAAATGAAAGGTTAAACTGCTTATTTTCTTGCCTCTAAAAGCAGTTTTTTTATCAACAACACTAGCATTAACTGCCAATTAATTCAATTAATTGTAGCATATTAAAGCAGCATCTTAAAAATCCAGAATTTCATATCCTATCCCAGAGCTACAGAGTCTGAATACTCACAAGAACCTTGCATGATACGTGAGCACTTTATATTCTAAGAAACCCTGTATAATATGCACACTAAAAATCTGACAGAAAACAAATGAAATTGATATGTGAGGAATCAAAATGACTAACAAGAGTTTTAAAATACCTTATAAGGGTATGCTGTTTTCAACTGTGTTGAATATACATATATAGACATACTCGCACTATATCTACCTGTGTGTATACATATATATATATATATATATATATACACATACATACACTACTGCTGCTATATATACACTTCTGTGTTATCTTATAGAAAATTTCCCCCAAAGTGATAAGTGGTAATCAAAATAATATCACATTGTGGAAAGACAATTCCAGCTCTTGCATTTTATTTTTGAGCCAGTTTCATTGTACAGGTCAACAAAAACATACTGTGTTTTTCTAATATTAGTTTATTCTGTCATTTAATTCCATTTAGTGTCAGCTTGTATTAGAGTTGTTAGAGTACACATACACCAGTACAAGGAAAGAATGATCATTGTTGGGAAATAATTGACAGAGTAATAAACTTTGTACTACTCTATACTGCAGGAAGTCAAGACATGCCAATAGTTCTGTCACTTTTCCTGCAACCCTTCTGAAGTTTTCATGGGATGATGTAAATGAATAGATGGCTTGTCACACTCAGAGAAAGGCAAAATATTTTTGAAAGATAAATTTAAACGCATTATTTGTTCTTAAGGTAAATTAGCAGTTTATTCTACTCAATTATTCATTCAAATCAATAAATTAAATAAAAAGAAATGTCTTAAATATGTTCTAAGAACAAGGCAATGGGTTGGGGGCTGCATATAAAAATACAATTTGACATGAGAACATGAGGTATAAACATGAGAAAGTTCAAGGTAAGGCAAAGTAAAGTCAACATCCTTAAAGAAGCCCAGTGGGCCGGACGCAGTGGCTCATGCCTGCATTCCCAGCACTGGGAGGCTGAGGCAGGCAAATCACTTGAACCCAGGAGTTTGAGACCAACTTGGGCAACATAGGTAAATCCCATCTGTACAATATACAAAACACACACACACACACAAACAAAAACATGCTGGGCATGGTGGGGAGTGCCTGTGGTGCTAGCTACTCCAGAGGCTGAGATGAGAGGATCACCTGAGCACAGGGAGGTCCAGGCTGTGGTGAGCCATAATCATGCCACTGAACTCCAGCCTGGATGAAGAGACAGACCAAAAGAAAAAACGAGGCCCAGTGGATATTAAAAAAAAAGAAAAAAATGAAAATAGACATCATGTAGTTTTGAAATCCAAAAGACATTTATAAAAAGATAGAATGGGGCCAGGGGCTAATAATACCAGAAGATTGGAATTTCTGTTAGAGAGTAACACATTAAGAAATTCCTCCTGGCAGGAAGCTACAGGGCATGCTTATATGGATGATTATATAGGAAATCAGAGGGCAGAAAAGTTTAAAATGATACCTTAGGTGGGGCCAAAGAGAAGAAAGGAGAATTTGCATGCAATGTGGTTAGAAATATTTTGGCCAAGTGAGTGGCAAAAGTAGTGATGTGTTTTAAAAACTATAGCATTATTCAGGACAATGTGGAAAAATGTGGAATTATCTACAATACTTTTGCAATAAGCATGGCAAGAGAATAATCACAATGGGAAGGAGGAATTATTTATGAGAGAAGTAATTGAGGTAGATGCTACACCAATTTGAAAACAATTGGATAGAGAAATTCAAATTGTAAAAGACCATGCAAAGCAATTTAGCTGGTTTTTCTTAAGGGATAGTTCTTTTGTAGATATAGTAAAGAAAAAGAACTGATTGTATTGGAAAGGAGATTTGGGACATGTGTAATTGACAATGTTAGTGGAAAATCTGGAGGAAAATATAGAGCAAGCGGATGAAACATATCTTTAGATTTAGCAGTACAAAAATCAAAACATCAGTTTAATTTGGCTTCCATTAATTTTGTAATATGTATTGGATACATGTAGCTAGAAGTGGTAATAGTTAAAGACACAGAATTGCATGAAACTAAAAATTATTTGAGATAGAGGGATAAAAGACACAGAAGTAGAGAGCAGTTTTAGGGAGAGAGAGATGTAAAGAATAGAAGACAGTGAAGAAAACACAAAAACACATTTCAGAACAGAAAAAAAATTGGACAAATGAAACCAAAGAAAGGAAAAATGTAATATTTATCAATAGTTGCAAATACTTCAAAGAGTTAAAGGATAATTAGATAACAGAGTTCAATGAGTTTAGTAGAACCCAGAATAATCTCTCCATTTAAAGGTTAGCAAATCTAATTAGTAACCTTATTTCCACGTGGAAAATCTCTTCAAATTAGTACCTAGATTTATGCTTGATTGCAAAACCCAGGTTATGAGAATGTTGGGAGAGTCATCCTTAGAATTTTTCCTACTACACCTGGAAACTTCTTTCAGGTCTATATATCTTTTTCTGCATGTCTTAGGTTTAATATTCCATGTCTAGTGTTGGATAATCAATTTCTTGTTTTAGATGGTTCATTCTCAGTGTCTAAGTGTATATTTCTCCACAAGGCATTTCTAAGTGTTATTTAATACTGAAATGCTAAGGAAGGTAGCTTCCTCCAATAAACTTTGTGTTTTGTGTGAGCCTAACAATGACTCTCTCACTATAAGATGTTAAAAGACAGAGACTTGATTTCCTCTCCAAAACTGTGCATGGTGGGGTGGTGTATCTTTTCTCAGAGAGTTACATATTCTTCCACACTAGCTAAAAAGAGTTGCAGCAGATATATCGATGATTGAAGTCTGGTCTAAAAACAAATTCAATAAAACATTCATATTGAGTAACCTTGGATACTAACATGCAACATGTATTATACCTTTATATTTCCAAATGCTTTCCTGAAATCTCACTATAGTAGGACAGTGAGTGTTTTTGTTTAATTGGGTAGATTTCATACTAAAAGAAACTTAGTTTAGATTAGGGTCGTGAGAGAATGTCATTGAGAATACAAGTTAAGGGAGATGCCTTAGTAATGTAAAAACATCAAGATTCTCAGAAAGCTCAGCAACGAGGAAATAGAGTTTACTCACAGAATAAGTGTAGCAAACAATACTCTGTCGATGGCAAATTACAGCCTCCTCATTGTTTGTAGCTCTTGCCTTGTTATGCCCAGACCGTTTATTCCCCGAAGAAGACCACCAGAGTCCAGAGTCAAAGCCAAGTGGCAAAGATCTTTACTGCAAGTTCGAACTTGGTCCCTCCGTTCCACAACATACAAGAGGGCCCCAAACAATGTGTGTACTCACTTTTTATAGCCTGATGTAAACAGGATATGTAAGGTTACAGAGGAACAAGGGAATTCTTTTGGTTACAGCATTGCAATTGGTTTACATTTTAAGTTATACATTCAGCAGTTTTCTATTGGGTCCTGGGCTTTCAGTAAAACTACAAATGGCTGTGTCGTTATCAGGGATTTTTCCAGGTGGTGTTTTTCTAAAGATGAGATATATGATAGGACGTGTTTGTACTGGGCTCAGGAAGTTGAGAGATATGAGAGATATATGGTGTTTGTACTGGGCCCAGAAATTGAGAGATATATGGTGTTTGTACTGAGGCCAGGACTGAGGAATGTGCCTGATTTCTTTCATTCTCCCCTTTCCTCAGGTACCTCTAGAGCCAATCTTGGGTCTTATAAGCCTGATTGTGTTTCAGCATGTACAGGTTGGTATTGGGCTCTGAGGACCATGAGCTGTACAGTGTCAAACCTCTCTCTGACAAACTGCAAAATTCTGTTAACAACACAAGGTCTTATGGTAAGCAGAAATAGTAGACTTAGCAGGGGTCCAAGGAAGGGGGCTAACAGGGAAAACATAGAGGAATTCTACCATTGTCATCATGACACTGATATTACATACTTCACAAAGTAATAGAATATTACAAAATAAGTGGGGGCAGGATGAGATCACAGTATGGTGTTAAAATTAAAATGGAAATTGCTAATGAAATTTTGGGCACGCATAGTCATTGATAACATTTTATCAGGAAATAGGGTTTGAGAGCAGACAACCTGACTGACCAAAATTTATTAGGTGGGAATTTCCTCATCCTAATAAGCCTGAGAGCACTACAGGAGGCCGGAGCTTATTTCATCCCTTCGGCTTCAACTGTAAAAGGCGGCACACCTCCAAGGGGGTCGTTTATAGGCCTTTCCTCAGAGCGCATTCTCTTTCTCAGGGATATTCCTTGCTGAGAAAAAGAATTCAGCAATATTTCTCCTATTTGTGTGCAAAAGGAGAAGAGATATGGCTCTGTTCCGTCCGGCTCACCAGCGGCCAGTTCAAGGTTACCTCCCTTGTTTCCTGAACACCGTTGTTATCTCGTTTTTTTTTAAGATGCCCAGATTTCATATTGTTCAAACACACATGCTCTACAAACAATTTGTGCAGTTAAGGCAATCATAACAGGGTCCTGAGGTGACATATATCCTCCTCATCTTACAAAGAAGATGATGGGATTAAGAGATTAAAGAGAGACATAAGAAATTACAAAAGTATAAATTTTGAAGAACTAATAAAATGTCCATGAAATCTTTATATTTTATATTTTTCTGCTGTGGCTCCAGCCAGTCCCTCCGTTTAAGGTCTCTGACTTCCCGCAACATTCTCTATCCCTTTTCCTTTATATAAATGTGCCATGGTGATGAAGGCTTGTCCGTTCTCTCGATTTTGGCATAGGATTCTTTGACTGGTCCAGCACACTAAAAACAAACTGATTAAACAGAGACACATAATTCCAAAATTTACTGCAGTAGAGTTTCTAATAGACTTAATCTAAGTCGTGGGGTTTAATCCATAAAGAATTTTTTTTGTCACTTGATCTAACGCCTCAGCTCCAGGCACAATATTTAAATGACTTTGAGAGGCTTCAAAAATTTGTTGTTTTAATTTAGAAATGTCTAAAGTGAGATTATCTTCTCTTCCCTATAGATGGCGTCTTACCATGTCCTAGTGATGTTTAGACTCATTATAAACTTGGGGTGTAATACAAAAATCTGAAGTATTCCAGTCACACTGTAACTGGAAACGATGTTCCAAGCTCATGAGCTTATCTCCCATCGAAATGACAGTTTGTCTAAGATCATTAATTTGATTTGCCAATTTTTGATCGATACCATATTGTGAATTCCACAATCTTGTGGAATTCTTTTGCTAATTGTCAACCAAGTTTACTAGCTGAACACAGGAGTGGAATGCAACTCCTGCCACAGGGCTGTAGCTGTGACTGCAAAGTCTTGTAAATAGTTTACCTGTGGTTTGAGTGACATTCTGCTTACCAAGTGATCACTAAATTTACTGATGGGATTGAGAGTAGGTACTTCTACAAACTAATTTTGGATAGCAGGCATTAAACATCCTGGTGCTCTCCCTAGGCAAATAGGAGGATAACGATATCCAAAGGAAATATTTATTATTATTATTATTTTTTTCGGTTAGGCAGGGCAATGATCATCTGTGGGACCAGGTACCTACACACTATTATTAACATATATTTTTCATGTGACTGCCCGAATTAAGGGCGGGAAAGGCACGTAAGCCCAGTAGGTATAATTAGCTGCAGCTGCTCCTGCAGGCATGGGGAGACTTACCACCATTGATACAACCATTAAAGCTGCAAGCAGCATTTTTCTGAGGTTTGTGTCACCTTTGTGCTAGCTAGGCTTTTTCTAGCTAACAATGTCAACTTCTTTAACTGTGCCTAGGTTGGCAGCTCTGCCTTCTTGGTGCGTGGTGACTTTATCTGTTTTTCTAATATCACCACTTGATTTATTCTGCGAGTCAATGGTGCTCGATTGCGGTGTTTCCATCTCTGTGGAGGCGCTTTTCTTTGCATCTCCGATGGGTTCATTGTAGAACTTCAAATGTCTAGTGGGTATCCAAATAGGAAGCTGATTTTCTCCTGGTGAAACACAAGCAAAACCTCTTCCCCAGGTTATCACCTTCCCTATTTC
>NW_012123376.1:5198814-5200763 GCF_000951035.1 Colobus angolensis palliatus | reverse complement strand
TGGGTCATTACCACACAATTTTATTATTTGTAATCTTGTCTGACCAATTAATGTAGCCATTTGATCCAAGTACAATGTAAAAGTTTTAATTGTACTGTGAGGAAGGAATGACCACTCCACAAGATCAGTATTTTGAAAAATGATGTCTTTTGGAGAATGCACAGTGGCAAAAATTTTGACAAATAGTTGGACTATTAAGCATTCCCTGAGGTAAAACTTTCCTCTGAAACCTGGTGGCTGGTTCTTGATTATTTATGGCTGGTATAGTAAAGACAAATTTTTTTACAATCTTGCTCTGCCAGAGGAATGGTAAAAAAGCAATATTTTAGATCAATTATAATTAAAAGCCAGTCTTTTGGAATCATGGCCGGAGAGGGCAATCCAGGTTGGAGAGGCCTCATGGGTTGAATTACAGCGTTTATGGCTCGTAAGTCCATTAACATACGCCATTTGCCTGATTTTTTTCTGAATTACAAATACAGGAGAATTCTAGGGTGAGAATGAAGGCTCAATGTGTCCCTTTTCTAATTGTTCCTTTGCTAATAAACGTAAAGCCTCCAGTTTTTGTTTAGGTAGCGGCCACTGATTTAAAGCAATGACAGAGATATCTGCTCCTGTGTCTACCAACCCTTCAAACTGTTTTTCTTGAATAATGGCCTTACACACAGGTCTGCTCTCAGAGACCAGACTTGCCTAATATGCAGCCTTTCCTGCCGGATCAGTGCTTCCGAACCTTCCTGTAATTGATTATTGTCAACATTTTGCGTTGACTGAGCCATTACCGGCTCTGCTACACATTTACAGTGTGAACTTTCTTTTCCTTTCCAGGATTCTATCCCTGCCTCTTTTTCACAATCTATTGCACAGCTTTTAGGGACATCAGAAATTGAAATGTTATCTTCTTCTGTTTGCAATGGTTCTAAAGCTACTTTAACAATGACCCAATCATTCCATACTGTAAGTGGGATGATTTTACCTTCCCTACTTGCTTGTTTTAATTCTTTGCCAATTTTTTCCTAATCTTTTAGATCTAAAGTTCCCTGTTCTGGAAACCACGGACAAAACTGTTCTATTGTTTGAAAGAGTGTAATTAGATTTTTGGTAGACACTTTAACTCCCCCCTCTTTTTAAGAGAATTTTTATAAAGCTGCGATATGAAGCATATTTACTTTTAGTTTGCCCCATCGTTACCCTAGGTTCTTCCGAGCGCACAGGCTTACTGCAAGGCTGACTGTAGACGCACTCGGGAGTCTCTCGTCGACTTGTCCTCAATGACCACACTCCAGTGTACCTTCACCTTAGAGAAAAGCTCCCACATTGGGCACCAGATGAAGGGGTGGCCTGCCCCTCTACACCTGTGGGTGTTTCTCGTTAGGTGGAAGGAGAGACTTGAGAAAAGAAATAAGACACAGAGACAAAGTACAGAGAAAGAAAAGCAGGGCCCAGGGGACAGGTGCTGTGCTCACAGAGGGCCCACACCAGCCCTTCAGAGTTACTTTCACTTTCAGTGGGCTCGGGTGCACCAGCCGCCTCCCGTCCGCCCGCTTCTACCTGCGGCGCAGCCCGGGGGGCTGGGGCCTGAGGCCCGGAGGGGTACGGAGGGTTTTTTTTGTTTTTCTTTTTTTCCTTTGGAAACGGTAGTGCCCAGAGTGGTGTCTGGAACAGGTCCTGCAAGGGAAAAGTGAGTTGCCAGAACAGGTCCTGCAAGGGAAAGTGAGTTACAGAATATCAACAAGTTATGTCAGTCACAGGCACGCTCCAGAAATCTGGGTCAGAATAAATTCAGACAAGAATCAGATTGCAGGCACACTCCAGAAATCTGGGTCAGAATAAATTCAGACAAGAATCAGATGAGAGCCAGGGGACGTCTCCCACCAGTCTCCGCTGGCTGTCCTATAGCGCGTCCGCCAGGACTTATGCCAGCTTTCAGCTTCAGTTTCAGACCTCGC
>NW_012123376.1:5175964-5198377 GCF_000951035.1 Colobus angolensis palliatus | reverse complement strand
AGGCTCAGATTCAGAATGGACTCAGAGAGCCTCAGATTCAGAACGGACACAGACAGACAAACAGAGACTAGCCGGCTCACCTGTTAGCAGATCGATCCTGGTAGATCCGTTGACCAGGGGTCTGGTGGGCTTGGGGAATCCTGGGAGAGCCCCCAAATGTTATGCCCAGACCATTTATTCCCCGAAGAAGACCACCAGAGTCCAGAGTCAAAGCCAAGTGGCAAGGATCTTTACTGCAAGTTCAAACTTGGTCCCTCCGTTGCACATCATACAAGAGGGCCCTGAAAAATGTGTGTGCTCACTTTTTATAGCCTGATGTAAACAGGATATGTAAGGTTACAGAGGAACAAGGGAATTCTTTTGGTTACAGCATTGCAATTGGTTTACATTTTAAATTATACATTCAGCAGTTTTCTATTGGGTCCTGGGTTTTCAGTAAAACTACAAACAGCTGTGTCGTTATCAGGGATTTTTCCAGGTGGTGTTTTTATAAAGTTGAGATATATGGTAGGACATGTTTGTACTGGGCTCAGGAAGTTGAGAGATATGAGAGATATATGGCGTTTGTACTGGGCCCAGAAATTGAGAGATATATGGTGTTTGTACTGAGCCCAGGACTGAGGAATGTGCCTGATTTCTTCCAGCCTCATTTCTAAATCACAGTTGCTCTGTTTTGCATTACTTTCATCCACACTTTTGTCTCTGCATTTTAATTTTGCTAAAAACCAATTATAAATAAATAACACAACAAGCAACATATGCCAAAGTGGCCATGATAAACTTCTTAACTAACATACACTTGTCCCTTTCACAGTGAGGATAGAAAAGCTAGGATTATATGGCCAGGTGCGGTGGCTCATGCTTGTATTCCCAGCACTTTGGGAGGCCGACATGGGCAGATCATTTGAGGTCAGAAGTTTGAGACCAGCCTGGCCAACATGGCGAAACCCTGTCTCTACTAGAAATACAAAAATTAGCTGGGCATGGTGGTGCATACCTGTAATCCCAGCTACTTGGGAAGCTGAGGCAAAAATTGCTTGAACCTGGGAGGCAGAGGTTGCAGTGAGCCAAGATTCCACCACTGCACTCCAGCCTGGAAGTGCAGAGGAAGACTCCACTCCCAAAAGAAAAAAAAGTTAGGATTATAGAACATTCTTAATCCATAGTGTATCTCCATAATGGAATTGAGGTTCCAGACTATGGAAAAAGTGGAAAAAATGTTGTTTAAAAATTCAGATATTTCGTCTGAAATCTGTAGGCTGGAACTGAAAAAATAAATGAAGGTATGCTTACATGGAAAGTATTTTAACGCAACAGGTAATTTTTGAGGCTCACTATGTCCAAACACTGTGATGAGCACTTAGATGAAAGATATTATTCTTTTCAACAAGAAACTTACTTAGGGTCTAGCTGTTGAAAAAGATAACAAGAAATTTAGGGTCTAGCTGTTGAAAAAGGAAAATAAGATAATTCATGAATAATTAATGAGGGGACAAATAAGAAAACTGTCCAATAATAATAAAATTCTTTGGGAATCACAATGAGGGAAAATGATTCCAGGATAATTGGAAATGATTCTTCCAAAAATATACCTTTGAGGGCTCGTGCTGTATTATCAGCATCCTTTCTAGCAGCCTTGCTTCTACAAGTCATTTTGAAACAATGCAAATTAGATAGGTGCAACTCACACTAATATTAGAAGGAATATCACATAAATCCATTCAGAATGAAGATATTTCCAGAGAAGTAAAAGGAAGTTTTGAAAGAGAGCATAACAAAGGCATTTAAATGAAGAATTATTTTTATTTCATTTGTCCTGATATCAAGATATTTTTCAATTTAAATTATTGGTTTTGAGGATGAAAAGTATAAAGTGATGTTCAGAGAATGTTGTTAAAGGCATTCTTCTTTGTTGTTATAATTGTACAGCCTTTAAAATTCAATGTACATTGTCAAACTTTAAACAGTATTAATTACATATTAAGTAAAATAGCTATGACATAACTTTGGCATACTAGTTCATAAAACTGGATCTCTTGAGAGTTGATGTGATTTTGTTCTTCATTTATTTATGATTTATAGCAAGCCTACTTTAAAAGTGATCAGATACAACTGATTGATGTAATTAGATCATGAAAATGAATGAAATTTTCTGACATAATAGGCAGTAACTCATTTAAATGATGTGCCTAATTTGTTAGCTTTCAGAGTCAGATCAATTTTGGATAAGTAATTTATATTACTGAATTATATTCCAATTTATGAGAACAAAAATTAAGCACTATACAGCCTGTTGAGAGCCTGCCAAAGAATCATAGATTTTAGTACTGAAAAGGTTAAGTGCGTAAGTGTAAAATGACCTAAACCAATATTCCAAGAATTTTTTAATGCAATAACAATAAATTATATATTTCAAAGCAGTGACAACTGCTAATTTATAAACTGGTAAAGCTTACTAGCTGGGCTAGATATTACCAAGTAGAGTCTTCTAATGAAGAAAGTCTTTGTAAGCCAATAATATATTTGGAATTTACCACTAAGAGTGTATTCTAACAGAATTTAAACCAAGAGTTTGAAATGTTGTTTTCATTGGTAATGGATGGGGTATTGGTGCATAGCTAAAATAGAAACATCTATTAATAACTACTTTAATACTAATTGAGGCCAAATTATGTATATGTATATTTATACAAAAATATTTCAAGGGAGAATGATGTCATTTAGTTAAGACACTATCTCAAGGTGCAGAGTACAGAATATGTTTCTGTCAGTGTTCCTCAAGAGAAAAGCTAGATTCTAACTGAGTATCCAATGCCTACCTTAGTTGGAATAAAAGCATTATGCAGCTTGCAAAACAAACTAGCAATTGCAAATGGCTCCAAACTAGAGGTCACTAGATAGTCTGACAGCAAAGCAAAGTTATAGCCTCTCTGAGTCCATTGGCTGATCACACATCTTGCCTCTCAATCACATGTACATAGCAGTGAAGAGCCGACTGTCATCTTTTGTTTGGAATAATGCATATTCTCAATGCGTAAATGTGCTACTGTTTGAGGTGCCTACATTTACAATTTCTGCATACATTTCTGTTTATATTTAAAAATAATCCTTTTAAGCACAGAAATGTAAAATATTAATAGGCTATTTTTTTCCTTTTTAACAGTAGTTGGGCTTTTGGACACTTTTGTAAAATATTATTTAACAATTTCACATTTTATATTCCAAAAGAGATAAAAATGCATTTATGTTTTAAACACTGTCATTTACATATAGTTTTATAGATATTGTGTATGTTCATTGGACATATGTAATAGATATTAAAACTGAGTGACAAGGCATTTCAATATTGAAATACTTCTTAAAACCTATATTTTAATTAAAAGCTTGTTCTAGCATGTGATAACCATGTTCATGTTTTTTGGGAGTACCAAATATATGTCCATATCCATGTGTAAGATTTTCTCAGATTTTTCAGAATCAATTTAATTGAATTATTTGTTTCATATCCCTAGTCTCAATCATTTTTGGGGACAAGATTTTAATTCTTTATAATATGCATTTCCTTTTCAAACATCAAACACTTCCACACATGGGCAGGAAACAGCCCACCCTACAACAGAAACATTTGTCCACCCAAGGGTAATATACTATTGAATCACTGGGACCAAATCTGAAATACCTCCTTTCTAAGAAAGTTGCACTTTTGAGCATTTTATTTGGCATATCTTTTCTTCTGAAACAAGATATTGGAGATTTCAAAAGACTCACAGCAAATCCACACAAAATGTTTTGAGGTAGGTATGTGAGAATGTCGAACTCCTGTAAAAGTAATTTCTTTTGCTTTGTTTTTAGATTGGAAAAGTATGGTAGTAGGGAGGCAGAATGAGACTGAGGTTTAAAAACAGCCAACAAGCAATAGTTGCTGTATATTCTTTAAAGGTATCATTAAAATTATATTTTAGCTGTCAGACTTGGTAATATGGGAAATATTTCTAGAATTTGATGATCTGCTCCAAGTGCCAAGATGTTTCTTGACTCTAGTTGGTCTTTAGAGACATTTTGATTTATCTTTGCTATATTTTTAGAGGGTCTTACAGACAGAATTCACAAAGTATGAATGGTCCCACACAAGAAGGGACCAAAGATATTTGAATGATATAAATTGAAGAATAAAATAGGATGTTGGTTTTATAATAGAAAAAGTATATTTCACTGAACAATATCAAAGAAGTTTATGCCAATAGCAAAGTGAATTTTAACTTCCTTTGATTTACATTCATTTATCTGTAAATCATCCTTTAAGTACTTGTTAAAAGCATGTATTTTCACACCTATAGATACCTATCCACCCTCATTGAATATGAAATAGCTACTACTTCATTTATTTCAAATATTATCTTAAGCCATTGTAATAGTCTGTTTTATAACTCCTAAATTTGATATCTTAAATGACAAAAGTTGCCACTTCACAGTAAAATTCAAAATGGAAATACATTCATAAAAAACTATAATTGTTTATCAGAAGTATCAGCTGTAATAGCAGGATTATGCTGAAAACAATTTCTAATTTTATACAGTAGCAGGTCACCAGATACAGAGCTGCAACATGTGTATTTATAGATATCATGATCTATCAACCACTGAAATGACCTTGAAAACCCAAAACATCAAACCATGCAAGCACTATTGTATTTCTGTCAAGAGCGTAAAATATTTAAAGAAAAATAAGAGAAGATCATGGGCACTTTCAGTGTAGTAGGCAAGAACATTTTGGCAGATCTTAGATATACCAACACTACAGTTCTATTTGTGTGAGCATAAACTAGTCAAATTGTTCTATAGCAAGTAACATAACCATTTTATAGGACAGTAAAACAGGAATATTCAACAAAGACATATTTTCCCCAAGGAAAGTTGTAAGAAAATATTTCAAGGCAAAGAATAAAGGCTAGTCTGTCAAAGACATTCTTTTTCCTGTATTTCATGTTTTACTGTGCCATGTAATGATACTTTTGGAAATTATCTAAAAAAGCCTTTTCATGGGAACCTTACCTAATCATTTAGTAAATGTATTTAGCATTTTTACAAGAACAGGATTTATTTATTTATTTTTTTTACAATGATGAAGAGTAGGTCTAATTTTAAATTAAATTTACTTTTTATTGAGATAGGGTCGTATTGTACCACCCAGGCTGGAGTGCAGTGGCAGGATCACTGCTCACTGAAGCCTCAAACTCCTGGGCTCCAGTGATCCTCCCACCTCAGCCTCCTGAGTAGGTAGGGCTACAGGTACACACCACCAGGTGTGGCTAAGTTTTGTAATATTTTTGTAGAGGTAGGGTTGCACCAAGGTTTATTTTTTAAAATATTCAACATGTGATTACTGCAAAAAATTAATACATTTTATAGTGTTGATTTAAATATGTATAAATTATATAAAAATGAGATTAATAAAAAACATTTATTTAATCTGGGAGGAAACTTGCTTATGGATGCATGCGAATGCACGAAGGTTTTACAAGAGTGTAAATGAGAAACATGAGAGAGGGAACAGAACCTAAGTTGGTAGAGGCTGAAGGATTTTTTAAAATGATTTGTTATTTCATAAAAATTTCTGATGGTGAGAGGTCTTTGTGTATTTGAACTCTTTTAGCAGATTACCTGTGTTGCACATTACATTCCGGCTTAATGCTTGTTCAACAATAAAATTGTTTTCTTGATTGCCTTTGTGGAGAGATTTTCAAGGTTGAGAGATTTTCTTTTCAATTATATCTTTCCAGCAAAACACATGAACTCTTTTCCTGGACACATATTTATTCACTTTTTCCTTGAGAATTGAATTATTTTCCTTTTTTAAATAAAAAATTTAAGTTCCGCCTTAAATGATTTTTATTTTGAGCTAAGGGCTTTTTTTTTTTTTTTTCCTGAAAATGATGAAGTCAGCTTTCCTAAAGTACATTAATAAATTCGTAATGCTTTTCTTTTAAGGAAACTTAAATGCCTTGTTCATGCCTGCAACCCTACACTAGGTTTAAGGAAACTTCTCTATTACTAACTCATGTAGATGTTTTAAGTCTAACAGAAACAATAATGATTTGTATGTCTGTCCAGAGATATGACCTCAGGTGAAGGATAGCTTTTTAGGTTTGTATGAAGTTGATAATTGACTCAATAAAAACCATGCCAGCTGTATGAGCTTCAGGGTGATTGAGATAATTGAATTAAAGGAAATATTTGAAAATGAACTATTGAGTTTGTTGTAAATCCAAAGACCCTTGAAAAGGATAATTCATAGTAATTTTACAGTCATTGATGGTTATTGGCAACTCTGATTTTGTAGATTGTCTTTAATTTTTTTTTTTTTTTGGATTCTCGTAGGAAAGTGTTTTGAAGTTAGGTTATCTTTCAGCATAAACACACACACACATAACTATATTTGATCGTTGAAATATTAGAGAACAAAACATTCAAATGAGAACTATTAAGATAATAAACATTTTTATTTAAAATTAAATAACCAGTTAGTACGTAGTCAGGTTTAAACATGGGTTAATGGGGGAAATTTTAGAAATTTTATCTTCATAGGACACTATTAGCTTTGTTTTATTTTACTTTGTTGACTTAAAAATCAGTCAGCTAATAAATTATAAATCCTATATGTCAAGAAATTATCTCCAGAAGTCCACAGTCGGTAATCATTTACAGAAAAGAAAATAAGTAAACTTATAAGATTTATTGCTAAATTTTACTAATGTAAACTTTATATTTAAGTTTAAATGAATATATTAGGAACAAGGAATTGTAAACATTGTTTTATTATTAGTTCCAAAAAAAATTTTCCCGAGGGAATTTTAAGTTTAATTAAATAAGTCTTGGACTGGGTGATTTTAAGGCATTGAAAGGTAGAGAATGTACTAATGAAGCCACATTGTTGACTGTGGGTCATCAAACCTTGGGTAGTATCCCAGACATGAAAACTGACATGGACACACTAGAGTGAGGTTAAGAGTGGAAGTTTTATAGGTGAAAGAGAAGAACTCTGGGAGCAGAGAGGCGTCCCAGAGAAAATGGGTTGCCACTTCCATGGTGAAGTGCAGGTTTTTTAGGTGAGCTTGAGGGGGCAGTATCTGATTTACACAGGGCAAGAAAGATGGGTTGAAAAAGCTGTGCTATTTGCATAGTGCACAAAGCTGGCTGCCCCGTCCCCTAGTCTTTTATTTTGCAGATAGGTTCTTCACTGGCCAGCATCATGTTGCCTACCTCTTTACTGTACACATGGTAACAAAAGGGAAGATGGAGCCTCCATTTTGAACATACCTGGCTTCCAGGAAGCCCTTTTCTATTGGCACAGCTGCTAGCACTCACCCATGCAAGCTTCCAGCTTGCTTATCTATGTTTGCAGCTCAGTTTTTCAGGCTACTCTTTGTTAGAAAAAGAAAGTGATTGGGGAGCTGCTTTTTACTAAAAGGGAAGCCTTGCCAAGGACTTCTTTACCTTCACTATCTGCCTAAACAATTTCTGTCTAGCTTCTGAATCACTAAGATTGAGCAAAACTAAAGACATAATAGCTCTTAATAAAGAAGGAATATAAGAGTTTTGAAGCAAATCTTGATGAAGTAGAAGTTTACTAGAATACAATCCTGTGCCAAATAATGACATTCCAGTCAGTGATGAACAACACATACAATAGTAGTCTCCTAAAATTACAATACTGTATTTTTACTGGTCTTTTCAATGTTTAGATATACAAATACTCTCTACTATGTTAACAATTGCTTACAGTATTCTGTACAGTAGCATGCTCTACAGGTTTGGAGCCTAGGAGCACTAGGTTATACCATCTAGGTTTGTGTAAGTACATTTTGTGATGTTCACACAATGACAAAATTATCTACAAACACATTTCTGAGAACACATTTCTCCCAACATTAAAATATGTGTGACTGTCGTTCTAATGAAGAAACTGTAGTCTTGGTAAGGAAGTGGTTTTAGATGTTTTCTAGATTATCTTACAGTTACAAGTATTTCCTGAAGCAAACAAGTCATTTTTTGCTTGGTTTCACACACATAGGATTTTATGCTTGATTTCAATTCAAAGAAAGTAAGATAATTTAGAAAAAAAAAAAAAAGTAAGAAAATAAGATGTGAGCATTCATACAATCTATTATACTGAATAGTTTTCCCCTGGTGAGCTGTGAAAGAGAATACCTACCAAGAAAAGCATTTCCAATATCATAGACTATTGGTTCAAATGTTTCCTTTAATGTAGGTGTTGTAAGTATGTAAACAGGAAACATGAAAAAGAGAATTTAATTTAATTGCAATAGAACTACCACTTATACAGTAAGAGGGTAATGAAGTAAGAACTTCATTTCAGTTAGAGTTTGTAAGTTGCAAACAGAGTCCAATGTAATCCTTTTAAACAGAAAAGGGAATCTTGTATTAGTTTGCCTAAAAAATTTCTAGAAAGACAAAACAAGGCTGAATACTACATTGTTAGCAATGAGGTTGGTGCAACAAGCCCATAGGGCAAATTTGTATGAATTAGAAAAGATTTCCTTCTAAGCAAACTCTTTGAATACATAGCTTGGTAAGGGTATACAGCATGATAAATACTATTGCCTGCCAGAAACCTACACAGTAATGCAGCAACGCTGGAACAATATGACCAGAAACAGTATCCAAAAGTAAATGGGATTGTCCTAATGGAAACGCCATTAAATTACTTCCTGGGAAATACCATTAAATCACTTCCTGGGGAAAAAAAAAAAAAAGTCTGCTAGATCTTCCCTAAGAGAACCAAACACTTGTATTTATGTTTTCATATAGAGCTACCATATCACATTACTAACTTCTGCTTCCCAAGTCTTATAGAGATATAATACATCTGTTTGGCCTAACTGAGGTCATATGGCAAGTCCTTGCTGTGAAAAAATAGATAATTTTGCTCCTAGAGTTCAACCACAATAACAGAGGAATGCTAAGGAGAAAGGATTCAGAGAGGGTGCCAAATGAGCCAATCTGCACAATCTAGCAGCATTTATCCAAAATCCATTCATTGAGAGTCTGCTATCACTCAAACACTGTACCAGAAATATATTTGAAAAGCCTATAATCTAGTCTGTTTTTAAAATGTTTTTGGCCGGGTACAGTGGCTCATGCCTGTAATCCCTGCACTTTGGAAGGCTGAGACAGGCAGATCACTTGAGGTCAGGAGTTCCAGACCAGCCTGGGCAACATTGTGAAAACTCATCTCTACTAAAAATGTAAAAAGTAGCTAGTGATGGTGGCAGGTACCTGTAATCACAGCTACTTGGGAGGCTGAGGCAGGAGAATCACTTGAACCCAGGAGGTGGAGGTTGCAGTGAACCAAGATTGTGCCACTGCACTCCATTCTGGGTGACAGAGGGATACTCCATCTCAAAAAAAAAGTTTTAAATAGGGAAGTTTGAATTATTTACTATAGTAATGGTATATATTTTAAGCAAATTATTGGAATATTGTAATTGGCTGATGACTGTATATATAATAGAATTTTATTTCCACTTTTATCAAAAGTTTCTCTATTTGAAGCAATACGCTACTTCCAAAAGATTCTTCCTCCTATGCATATAAAGACATAGTTAGGTACTCTGCATTTTTTTAATGATATTTAGCAATATAGAAATTATAGGATTGATTTGAATCATTGCATACAGGAGTGGTGTATACATAATGCTCTTCTCAACTTTTCCTTATTCTTATCTGGTACTGCATAACTCCATGGGCACATGCTTAGGCTACTGCTTATTTACTCTATAATTTTGCTTATCACATGTCATATAAATAACCCGTAAAATCCTGGAGGAAAACTTTGAAATACCTTTAAATTATAATAGAAATGTTGATATTGTTTTAATTTATGTAAGATTTCACTTATTGTATTCATTTGTTTTCACACTACTATAAAGAACTAACTGAGACTGGGTAATTTATGAGGAAAAACAGATTTAATTGACTCAAAGTTCTGCATGGCTGGGGAGACATCAGGAAACTTACAATCATGGCAGAAGGTGAAGGAGAAGCAAGGCATATCTTGAGAGAGTCAGAGAGGGTAAGTGCCACACATTTGAACCATCAGATCTCATGAAAACTCACTATCAAGAGAATGTTATGGCAGAAATCACCCCATGATCCAGTCACCTCCCACCAGGTCCCTCCTGGTATTGCATGGGAATTACACATGGAGATTACAATTCGAGATGAGATTTGGATGGGGACGCAGAGCCAAACCACATCACCCATCTTAAAATGTTCATGTGAATAATCACAAAAATACTAATAAAAACTTACAAAGAAAGAACTTGGCCTTTTTGCAGTTTTTTCTATTTATAATCAAAATCTTGTTTGAAAGATGTATATCAGAAATTTGGCATCAATTAAGGACATTTGAAAAATAATATTTTAGTTTTAAATTAAAGTTGTCCATTTCTATAACATTAACAAAATTGTCTGCGTGTAGAAATCAGAATATCAATTAAATAACTCTCACCCTAAATTAAAAGTTCTAAACCCCCATATATTCTTTTTATACATTTTATAGAAATACACTTTAAAGGTATAACTTCAAGTAATTTGTGTTTTAATTTGAAAAATTTGTGTGCTTTTTTTAATGTTATCATTCAGTCCTTAAATGTGTACAAACTATACAGGGCTAAGAAAAACATTTAATATATTCACAAAGCTTTTATAGAAAAATATTGATTTTAATATACTAGTCATTGGATGTCAAGTTGTCCAGTATGTTCCAGTTTCTTCATGTTACTATTGTATTTTTGCTTCTTTGACATCTAGCTCAAAGTAATATATGTTGCATTTTGAAATAATTATTAGCATGTGTCCTGGAAGGCCTTCGTAAAACACATTCCTTTTAAATATGATTCCAGCTATCAAGCACCATAATTATGTGAATGTGTTCTGAAGAATAACATAAAAATATAACTATTAGAGCATGGTGGCTAATGCCTATAATCCCAGCACTTTGAGGTCGAAGCGGGCAGATCACCTTAGGTCAGGAGTTCAAGACCAGCCAGGTCAACATGGTAAAACTCCATCTGTACTAAAAATACAAAAATTAGCTGGGCGCCTGTAATCCCAGCTACTTGGGAGGCTGAGGTGGGAGGATCACTTGAACCCGGGAAGTGGAGGTTGCAGTGAGCTGAGGTTGAGCCACTGCATTCTAGCCTGGGCAACAGAGCGGGACTCCATCTTAAAATATATATATATATATATGTATATACGTGTATATATACATATATATACATATGTATATATATATATTTGAAAACTATGACTCTTTCTGAGTACCCTAACATTTTTATGATTTTTAAAAATGCATAGCCATGTAGATTTTCTTTAAATATATATGTAGACAAAGTCAATTTTTGTTTTCATTTTTACCATTAGTAAACTGTGTATGGGTTTTCTTCTCATGAGATGAGGAATCTAAATTTTCTGTCGTTAACATCCAGGGAATACAAAATTTGACAATCTATACTAAGGGTTATCATTATAGCCGAAAGATTAGGCAGAGAGTCTTTACAGAAGACCATTCTTAAGGGAAGTTCTCTAAGTAATAGGAATTAATAAACTGAGGTAAAATCTTGATTGATTTGAAGACTACTGTTCAGGGGCATCACTAGTGAGCCTACCATAAAATTGTTTGAAGGGTTATCGGGGATTAACCAAAAGAGGCGTTATTAAATTTGCTTAGCATCATTCACTGACACATCTGCATAGATCCTTCAAGTTCATCTTAGTCTACAGCGATCAGTACCCTTCAAATGATCTGTTTATAGTTAACTTTATTAGTTTTAGTAATTTTTAAATAAGTAGGCTATATTTCAAATTTAGAAAATGTAGATATGTTGGAATATGCAGAAATCACTGCTCACTCACTTTTAAAAATTTATATTTTGTTGTTCCTCATTTGCTGCAGATTCCTTACTAGACAAATATTTACTTTTTAAAGTGACTTAGAAATATTACATATCAACATTCACAATCAATAAACACTTTTTAAAATATTAAAATGGAAAGTAAATATTAACTTTGAACTAACACCAAAATGCTTAATTTTCTATTCAATCAGTATTTATTCAGGTTTTATTTTATTTATTTATTTATTTTTTGAGACAGAGTCTAGCCCTGTCACTCAGAGTGTAATCATGGGGTCTCAGCTAATTGCAACCTCTGCCTCCCAGGTTCAACTGATTCTGCTACCTCAGCCTCTCAAATAACTGTGATGACAGACACCCACCATGCCCAGCTAATTTTTGTATTTTTCATAGAGATGTGATTTCACCATGTTGGACAAAGTGGTCTTGAACTCCTGACCTCAGGTGGTCTGCCTGCCTTGGCCTCCCAATATGCTGGGATTACAGGTGTCAGCCACTGTGCCCGGCCTGCTTTTTCCTACTTAAAGTTGCTTTCTTACTTTGTATTTAAACTTGTGCATATCCCAAAGAACTTTGCTTTGTGAGAACTATTATATATCGAAAGACATTTGTTTAATCCCTCACAAAAATATTGGATTAAAAGAAAATCTCATGAAATGTGACTGATGTATTAAAATAAAGTGATTTAAATGCTCTTAAAAAGCAGAAAGAAATTTAAAACGTGAGAGATCCATGGAAAAGAACAACAAAAAACACTTAGAAATGTAACAGGACAGAAAATAAAGCATATAGATCTATAATAGTTTAGTATGGCATTAATTGTATTTTTATTCCTCTCAGTCTTTCTAAAACTGTTATTAGGAAACTAATGGTTGTATGTAATCGGTATGTAGATATAATACTTTCTACATTGTTGAGTTCATTCTGTAGCTACTATTCTATAGTCTAATCTTTCCTTTCTATTTCCTTGCCACTAAATATTTTGATAAGCACTACTTTCAATAATAGATACCACATATATCTCATAACATTATTGTTTATTTTTGCCCCCTAAGTCTTAAACTTGGAGCTGAACCTGAAGATGCCAGTAAGAACAGAAAAATGCCCTGATGACAAGAGATGTTCTCTCTGGCCAAAAGGACCAAGAAAGAGACAGACTATCAAGACATGAACTTTAAATAGTAACTGCTGTGGTTCAGCTAAACATCACAGAGGAAAAAATGTAAATATTTTATTAGACAGCAGTCTATTTCAATTGATGTATCATGGAAAATGCTATAACATATATGCATTTTTTTGCTGATGTTATATTCTGATAATTGACATTATCAATGGATATACTGAGCTAATGTATAAACAGTTCTTAGGGGTCTTATATTGCCAAAATGCTGTAAAACATAGGTTTTCATTCCAATTTGCAATACATGAGTATGTTATCAGAGGGCAACCTATCAGCATCATCTACAAACTTATCAAACATCTGGTGAACAACTATTGTTGACTTTGGTTGCTAATATGATTGAACTGTCTCTGCTTTTATTCATCATTTGCCTTCAGTCTGTTCTCTTAATTTTCTTGACTTTAAAAAAGTAGTGTTACTTTCATTGCTTTGAGTCACAGCTATCACTTATATATAAATATGTTCCCATCTTTATTTTCCATTTAATTGTTATTTATTGCTTATTATATAAAAAGGCTTTTTACAAATTGTTTTTGGTAGCTTACTGAAAATTTTTAATCTCTTCAGCCCCTCTCTCTCTCTATATATATATATACACACACACATATATATATATATATCAACCTAAAATATCATTGGCCAACTGATACATGTTATAATAAAGTAGAAAAGTAGTTTGGAGGTACACTAGTTGCCCCTTATCTACATGGTATATGTTCTAAAACACCCAGTGGATGCCTGAGACCATGGATAGTATTAAACCCTACTGTTTAATAGGGTATGCATACCCACTGTTTTCTTGTATGCATACATATCTATGATAAAGTTTAATTTATAAATTTAGCATAGTAAAAATTAACAATAATAAAATAGAACAATTATAAAAATATTCTGTCACAATTTCTCAGAAGAGTTGTTCTTACTGTAGATCTTAGCAACTTCAGCATTTTTTTCTTTTTTTTTTTTTTCCTTTCCATATGATAGCAAGAACCTTTACTTTTGCACTTAAAGGATTTTGTGGCTTCTCTTTGGCATATCCAAATTGCCAGCATCACTACTTTTGCACTTTGAGGCTATTATGAAGTAAATTGAGGGTTGCCTGAACACATGCACTATGATATTGTAGCAATCAATCTTGTAAACCAAAGGGCTGCTTATTGACTCATGGGCAGGTAACTTAGAGAGCAAGGATATGCTGGACAAAGGGATAATTCACATCTTGTGCAAGAAAGAGCAGGAACATGTTAGACTTCATCATGTTACTCGGAAAAGTGTGCAGTTTAAAATCATAAACTGTTTATTTCCAGAATTTTCCATTTAATATTGTCAGAACTTGACTGATTGCAGGTAATAGAAACTGAAAAGTGAAACCACTGACAAGCAGAGACTACTGTAATAGTATATAAAGTTGTAGTATTTTAGCAATCTTCAAAAATTTGTATGATTTTAAGTTGTGAAATACTGGCGTTAAAATTTAAGGAGAAAATATAAGACACTGAAAGATAGGGAGAAGGAAGGCTGTGTTTTGTATTTTGTTTTTGCCTCCAAATTCTTGAATTTGGAGTTGAAGAAGATGAAGATGGCAATAAAACCAGACAAAAATTCCCTGACAAAAGAGGTTCTCTCTAGCCCAAAGAGACAGCCTATTAAGACATTAACTTTAAATAGTAACTGCTGTGATCCAGCTAAACATCACAGAAAATCTGTGGTTCTACAGTCATCTACATCAGCAAAGGGCAAGTGGGAAGCCTTGAATTTCACACTTACGAGGCCACAAAAAGCTTCACCTAATTCCTGCAAGCCTGGTGTCATATAAAACCAAGTAGGAAGTTAGGAATTTCATTTTCACTGACTGGCAATGAGTACCACATGTGTGATGTCAGTGTTGATAAACAGGGGAAGCCTGGACTACCATCCCTTTTAGCACTAATTAGGTACTTTTGCCCCTCTCTACTTGTGCTGTGTCAGAAGATGTTAGAGAGTCAGGACTCTTCTCAACATTCAGGCTTAATAAAGCCATCTCCATCATGGAGCCCGTATAGAGAGACCAGAAGTCTCAATAGGAACTTCTGTCCAGTAGCAAGGAGGAATCCTCCCATTTTGTATGATAATGGAAACTAAGTAGAGAATTTAGACTACTGTCTTCAACTGGCAGTAATAGAGTGCCCCACTCCTTTCTTCTGTGAAAATGGTGTCAGGGGAAACAAGGTACAACAGAAAATTAAATGAAGTCTATATTCTTATACTATAATACCCACAATGGAAAATCATTCATTATACGAACAACAGGAAGAAGGAAGATTTCAAACTGAATGAAAGAAAATCAACTGATGCCAACACTGACATGATAGAAGTATTAGATTTATATGATAGTAATTTCAAAGCAGCAATGTTAAAATGCTTCAAGTAACAATTATGAATATACTTGAAGCAAAAGTACAAATTGAAAGTTTCAGCTGGGCGCAGGGGCTCATGCCTGTAATTCCAGCATTTTGGGAGGCCAAGGCAGATGAATCATGAGGTCAGGACATGGAGACCATCCTGGCTAACACAGTGACACCCTGTCTCTACTGAAAATACAAAAACTTAGCCGGATGTGGTGACGGGTGCTTGTAGTCCCAGCTACTCGAGAGGCTGAGACAGGAGAATCCTTTCAACCCAGGAGGTGGAGGTTTCACTGAGCCAAGATCGAGCCACTGCACTCTAGCGTGGCGATAGAGCTAGACTCCATTTCAAAATAAATAAAATAAAATAAAATAAAGAAAATAAGGAAAAAAGAAAAACTTTCAGCAAATATATGGAAGACATAAAGAACCAAATGAAGATTACAGAACTGAAACATAAGATACAAAATAAATGCAAATTAAAATGGGTAAGCTTAATAGCAGAAAGGAGAGAAAGAATAGGATTAATGAACTGGAAGATAGAATAATAGAAATTACCCAATCTGGAGGACAATGGACTGAAACATAACAGAGACTCTTGAACCCGTGGGGCTCTAACAGGAGATCCAGTGTTTATGTGATTGAAATCATAGAAGGAAAGGAAGAGGGAGGTGTTAAGAATTTAAGAAAATGATGGCTGAAACCTCTCCAGATTGGACTAAATCAATCAATTATTCAATAAACCTACAGACTCACAAAGCTAAGCAAATCTCAGAATAATATCAAGGAAATTAAGGCTAGGAGTAGTGGTTTACATCTGTAATCCCAGCACTTGGGAGGTTCACTTAGAGCCCAGGAATTTGAGACCAGCTTGGGCAATATAGTAAGACTTTGTTTCTACTAATTTAAAAAAAAAAATAGCCAGCTGGGACAGGCACAGTGGCTCGTGCCTGTAATCCCAGCATTTTGGGAGGCCAAGATGGGCGGATCATGAGGTCAGGAGTTGGAGACTAGCCTGACCAACATAGTGAAACCCTGTCTCTACCAAAAATACAAAAATTAGCTGGGTGTGGTGACATGTGCCTGTAGCCCCAGCTACTCGGGAGGCTGAGGCAGGAGAATCACTTGAAAGCAGGAGGCAGAGGTTGCTGTAACCTGAAATCATGCGATTGCACTCCAGCCTGAGAGAGACAGAGCAAGCCTCTGTCTCAAAAAAAAAAAAAATGCCAGGTGTAGTGGCATGCGTGCCTGTAGTTCCAGCTACTCAGGAGCCCGAGGAGAGAAAATCACTTGAGCTGGGAGGCTGAGGCTACAGTGAGCTGTGATTGCATCACTGCCCTTCAGCTTGGGCAACAGACTGAGACCCTGCCACAAATTAAAAAAAAAAAAAAAAAAATTACTGAGGAAGTCTATAATATTTAAATTTCTGAAAATGGAAGACTGTTTAAAAAGTCTTTAAAGCTGCCAGAGTAGCATCACCCTATCTATAATGGGAAATACAATTAGAATGACAGTAGATTTCCCATCAGAAATTACTGCCTGAGAAAATAACAATATTTTTCAAGTCCTGGGGAAGATGAAATCTGTACACTCAGAAATTAAAACTTTCTTAAATGAAGGAAACCTAAGAGAATTTATTTGTAGATTGATTCTAAAAAATGCTAAAGGGCCCAGGCGCGGTGGCTCACACCTGTAATACCAGCACTTTGGGAGGCTGAGGTGAGCAGATCATGAGGTCAGGAGTTGGAGACCAGCCAGCCTGGCCAACATGGTGAAACCCCATCTCTACTAAAAATACAAAAAAATTAGCCAGGCATGGTGACACGCACCTGTAGTCCCAGCTACTCGGGAGGCTGAGGCAGGAGAATCTGTTGAACCCAGTAGGTGGAGGTTGCAGTGAGCCGAGACAGTGCCACTGCACTCCAGCCGGGCAACAGATTGAGACACCATCTCAAAAACCGAAACAAAAACAAAACAAAACAAAATGGCTAAAGGAAGTTCTCTAATAAGAAAAGAAACAATAAAAAGGAAAGTTTGGAACACTAAAAAGGAACAAAGACAAACATATGAAATATAGGTAAATAAAATAGAATTTCCTTGTTCTCTTGATTTTTCTGAATCGTATACTAAGGGTAAAGTGAAAATTATACCACTGTGGCTTGAAATGTTTGTGGAAGAAGTGTTGAACACAATTATAAGTGGGAGAAGGTAAGGGAATGTAGTGAGATGACTCAAACTGATGAAATAGCAGACTGTGATTAGGAATGTAAATCTAATCTAATAGCTAGAGAAACCACTTAAAAGGCTCTATGAAAACATATCCAAAAATAAGTGAAAATGGAATTCCAAAATATATTCAAGTAACTCAAAATTAGGCATAAAAAAATGGAAATTAAAAAAGAAAAGCAGAAAACAAGTATGAAATAGCAAAAGTAAGCCTATCAATGATTAAATGTAAATCCTCTAAATATACCACAACAAAATGGAGATTGACAAAACAGATTAAACAACATAGCCCAACTGTATGTTGTCTATAAGAAACATTTTAAATATAACAGTATCAGTAGTTTGAAAATAAAAGGTTGGAAAATATCTATCATGCAAATATTAATCAAAGAAAAGTAAAAGTGGCTATATTAATATCAAATAAAGTAGATTTAAGAACAAAATAAATTACCATGTATAAAAAAAGCACTGCATAATGATAGAAGAATCATTTCACCAAGAAAACATAGCAATCCTAAATATGTATCCACCAAACAGGAGAGCAAAACGTTCATGAAACAACTGATAGAACTGAAAGCATAAATAGACAAATCTACAATTATCAGTGGCAACTAACACTCAGCTGTCAACAATTGATAGGCAATTATACGGATACTTGGCAAGGGTATAGAAGTTAATCTAATCCACCAGCAGAATCTAGTCAGCATTTATCCACAAATTTACACTAAAACAGAAGAATATATATTCTTTTCAAGTACCCATGGTACACATTACAGAATGGAATAAAAATACTAAATTTAAAACAGGTGAAATCATTCAATCACAATGGAACCACCTGAAAACCAACAAAGACAAGCAGACAATCAAGCAAATCAATGAGAATTTCTCCAAACACTTAGAAACTAACCAAACCATTTCTAAGTCATCTGTGGCTTAAAGACAACATCTCTAGTGAAACCGAAAAAAATACAATGAACTGAATGAAAATGAATATTCGACATTTCAAATTTATAGGATAAAGCAAAAGCAGTGCTGAGAGGGGATTTTATAGCATTACATACATTAGAAACACAGAAAAACTCTTAAATCAATCTAATCTCCAATCTGAGGGAAAAAGAGAGCAAAATAAAAACCACAAAAGCAGAAGGAATAAGTAATGAAGTAAGTCATTGAAATTTAAAGCAGTTAAACAATAGAGAAAAATCAGTAAAATAAAAATTTGGCTGTTTGAAGAGTTCAATCAATAAAACTGACTTGTAGCATGACTGACAGGAAAAAAGACATAAATTGCCATTATCAGAAATGAAATGGGATTTCACTATAGACCCTGCAGACATCAAATGATTAAAAAAAAATACTATAACTCTCAAAACATAAATTTGACCACTTAGAATGGTCCATTCTTTGAAAAACATAAAATGTCACACTTCACACAATATAAAATAGTTTGCATAGCCTTTAGTACAATAAAAGGAAAATGAATTTTTCATTTGACTCCAAAAAAAAAAAAAATTCCACAGGCTTAGATGGTTTCACTGGAAAATTATATCTAAAGCTTAAACAAGAATTAACACCAAGTCTACATAATGTCTTCAGGTATTGGAAAAGCAGAAAACATTCTATCTTAGTTTGTTTTCACACTGCTATAAAAACCTGCATGAGACTGGGTAATTTATAAAGGAAAGAGGTTTAATTGACTCACAATTCAGCATGGCTGGGGAGGCCACAGGAAACTTATAATCTTGGCAGAAGTTTAAGGGGAAGCAAGGCATCTTCTTCACAAGGCAGAAGAAAGGAGAATAAACTCAGGAGGAACTACCAAACACTTACAAAACCATCAGATCTCGTGAGAGCTCACTCACTCTCAGGAGAACAGTATGGGGAAACTTCCCCCATGGTTCAATTAGCTCCACCTGCTCTCTCCCTTGACATGTGGGGATTATGAGGATTACAATTCAAGATGAGAGTTTGGGTGGGAGCACAGCTGAAACATATTAACTTCCCAATTTACTTCATGAAGCCAGGATTACCTTGATATAAAAACAAGCCAAAGGTAGTACAAAAAACTGAGACCAGTATCCCTCATGAATATAGACAGAAAATACTTTACCAAAACGATACTTTAGCCTGGTTTAAGGTGTTGTTGAAGTTTTATACATCCCTCCTAATTTTCTAATTCTTTTAGCAATTATTGAAATGTGTGCTGACATCTCTAACTATGGTTGTGGATTTGTGTATTTCTTCTTTCAGTTATATAGGGTTTTGCGTCACCTGTTTTTACTCCACCTGTTTTATGTTTGTAATAGTTGCATGAACCATTAGGACTATTATATCCTCCCGGTGAGCATCCTTAATGCTTCACGAATTACGAGGCTTTCCCCTCTGGTTTACAGTAACATGGACACTTTACAATCCTCTCTAAGCTCAGAGGACATTTTCCCTTACTCTTTGTAGGTGGTTCTTTCCCCAACACCTGGTATCGTCCTCACACACAAGTGCTGATTAGTACCTAGCTGAGGACTCCGAGGGAACACTGCAGATGTCCAGTGCAGTTCTCTTTTCTCTGTTGTTTTGCCTTGTGAATTTCTAGCCACGCTAGCCTGCCTTTACTCCTCCTTTAGCCTTCCATTTCTTCATTTCAGGCAGTTCACTGGGCTCCACCAACTCTCTTTTATGGCTTAGGTCTGTAATCTTTCTTCAAGGAGTATAATAGTACAACTAACAGAATTGATTTTGTTTCTTCCCTCTGGGGTATCATTCCCCTGTGTTGCCTGATATGCAATAACTAAACATTGTTGTTTTATATATTTTGTCAATTTATTTTTTATTTGCTGTTGTGTTTTTTCGTTTTCATTTATTTCTTTTTCTTTTCTTTTTTTTTCCAGAATGTAGAATAAACCTTTTCTGTTGGGTGCGTGTATGTGTGTGTTTCCTAAACCTTCAAAGTAAGCCACAAATTAAATGTACAAACACAATTAAATAAAATATTGGTTTAAAAAGAAAATAGAGGGTGGTAAATGCAGGAATCACATCTCGTGTTAGATGAACAACATGTTTTCTCCTTAAAATAATAATTAAAAAATAAGCCTTTAGAAGAGGCAAGGAGGATACGGAAAGGAGGTCTGTGAAAGTTGTTTATTCACTGACTTGTGATTGAGAACTTGTTTTTTTACCTCCAATTAAAAAGTCACTTCATGAAAATAAGATTTTCTAATTGTGATTTATCTTTAATTCTTACATGTAAAATGTTTCCTGAGACATGCATGAATACTATTCAGTTTCCTCAGAGGCGCTCTAATGAATAGGGTAACCAAGTAGGAGCTATTAGGGGCTCAGTTTTCCAATAAAAAGTATGCCTTCCTTTCCCCTCTCATTTTCATGGTTGGTAGTAGGAGAAAACATATCTATGTACTGAAATAATATAAAGAACCTATACTGTGGACCCTGGATCATCACATTTGTATATAAATAACATTATACACATGAGAGAGTATATTTGATCACATTGACTCTACTAGGACAATAAATAAATGTGAAAGCTTGTTTTTGAAAGCCGCTATAGCTTTAGAGGAAGAGCAGATTTATATTGCCATAAAATTCCTGATATTGACTGAATCTTTCAAACATTAATGATGTTTATACTTCATTTATATATGATCACCTTATTAGACATATCTGCCTGTCTGTCCAGATTGAGGGAGTCACATGATTAATAAATCGTTTAATTAGAAAGACATTAGATATTCCATTACATTAGAGTCCTGATGTTTAATTTACTAAAATTAAATGGTCAGTTTATTAAATTTCATAGGATTTAAGATTGCCTCCAAGCCTATAGGACTCTAAGTTATTCAATAGCTCTAAGTATAGCACCCAAATCAACTTAGCTCTGACTGTTAGCAATCACCTTACTGAGAACTTTACATATATACATTTAATCATCACACACCTGTGATGATTAAATTATAATATCCACATTTTACAGAAAAAGTTAACAATCAGTTTAATCTAAAGGCATCTGCCTACATGTGATAGAGACACCAATCCAATAGTGTAAATGCAAAACCTCTGCACTTTTTCCTGCCTTGTGGTTCACCAGTTTTATCTTATTTCTGCTAATCCTGTTCAAATGTATAACTGATAACCAAAGCACTAAAGGACAGGAGTTAACTCTATTGTAATAAAAACGCCGTAAGACAAACATTCTGCCAAAATGAACTACTTCACTGGATTCCTTGGGAATACATCATTTCTTCATTTGGCCTGCCCATTTTTATCTTCTTATTATCATACTCTATATTCCTTTACTTCTAATTGAAGGTCTGTACCAGTTTGAGTTTTTAATAAAGCAAATTCTTAGCTGAAAAAATGAAATTGTATTTCCTTGGCCTCTTTGCCCATAATTTTTTATAGTGTGATCACAATATAGTAATAATTATTCATTTATAAATGTGTTTTCCCAAAGGAACTTGAAAAGAAGGGACTCTATTTTCTTTATCATTGTGTTCTTAACCTCTAGTAGGTACCAAATGGATGAGAGAATGAAAGAACTGATTGGACCATAAATCCAGTGAATGAAGCTATAGGAATTGTAAAAAGCAAGTTTTGATCCCTTCTTTCTTTCTTTCTTTCCTTCTTTCTTTCTCTTTCTTTCTTTCTTTCTTTCTTTCTTTCTTTCTTTCTTTCT
>NW_012123376.1:5166627-5175914 GCF_000951035.1 Colobus angolensis palliatus | reverse complement strand
CTTTCTTTCTTTCTTTCTCTTTCTTTCTTTCCTTCCTTCCTTCCTTCCTTCCTTCCTTCCTTCCTTCCTTCCTTCCTTCCTTCCTTCCTCTGTCCTTCCTTCCTTCTTTCCTCTCTCTCTCTCTCTCTCTTTCTTAACCAAGTCTCATTCTGTCACCTAGGCTGGAGTGCAGTGGCGCCATCTTGGATCACTGTAACCTCCATCTTCTGGGTTCAGGTGACTCTCCTGAGTCGGCCTCTCAGGTGATTGAGGTTACAGGTATGTGCCACCACACCCAGCTACATTTTTTGGTATTTTTTGTAGAGACAGGGTTTCACCATGTTGGCCAGGCCGTTCTCAAACTCCTGAACTCAAGTGATCCACCCGCCTCAGCCTCCCAAAGTTCTGGAATTACAGGCATGAACCACCATGCCCACCCAATGATCGTGTACTTTGATAAATGGATTCTTTAACAGTGGCTGTGACAAAGGGGTTTGGGTTGCAGAATCTTCACCACTGGTATATCACACCACCTTTGGTTGCTATGAGGTAATATTATCAAAACAAGTAGAAACACCCAACCTAAATGCTAGTACATATGTAGAAAATATAAAATCTATCTACGGAATTTATTAGCCTCATCTTTAGGTACTCTACTCCTCATTCCAATGTGTTCTGTCTTGCCTACCTGGGAGACCTTTGGCAAACCCTATTATTTCTCCATATTTACTTTATCAAATCCTATCTCAGTAATAATATAATCATTTAAGTCATACATTTAATCGTAGAAGGAGAAGGGTTTGAGGTGAGGAAAAGAAAAAAAAATGGCTGTGAGATTTCAGGACCTCAGAAAGTTGAATTACATAGGAGGTATTAGATGGCAATGTATCAGTCTATTTTCATGCTTCTGCTAATAAAGGCATACCTGAGACTGGGTAATTTATAAAGAAAAGAAGGTTTAATGAACTCACAGTTCCATGTGGCTGGGTAAGTCTCCCAGTCATGGCAGAAGGCAAAAGGCATGTCTTACATGGTGGCAGGTGAGAGACAATGAGCACCAAGAGAAAGGGGAAACACCTTATAAAACCATCAGATCTTGTAAGACTCATTCACTACCATGAGAACAGTATCGGATAAACTGTCCCCCATGATTCAATTGCCTCCCATAGGGTCCCTCTCATAACACATGGAAATTATGGGAGCTATAATTCAAGATGAGATTCGGGTGGGGACACAGCCAAACCATATCAGACAGCAAAGTATCATTTCCAGTTTCTAGATTCCCTGAAGTTACCCCACTTTCAAGAAAAGGTGAAATGTGCCTATTGCTTAGCTAACCTTCTCTTGTTATTGTTTACTTAATGTTATGTTTTCTTTTAAGTCTAGTCAAGTGAAGCAGTGGGAGTAGAGAAGGGATCTTCTTTCTAAATATCTCTTCCCTGACCTCAGGTTGGTTATCAGTTTTTTTTTTTTTCCCCTGAATACTCTAAATCTATTCTTAGGAAACCATCCAATGAAGTTGCTCTAGAACAGTAGTGCTCAAGAATTATCACATACCAAAATCATCTGAGAACTTTTCATCTATCTGTCTATCTATGTATCTCCTTATCTATTCATTATCTTTACCAAACTTTGAAGAGGTTTCTTTTGGATTATGGGCCCCTGAACTCCCTTTTCATATGGCATGTTTAGAAAACTTGCAGTTATTTCCCTGTCCCTGTCCCATTGACATACAAATCCTTTTAAAAGTCTCTCAACAATTTTACAACTCAAGAGTATCAAGGACTTAAGTTCTCAAGGCCTTAAGAGCATCTCTTTAAACTATACTCATCTAGGAAGATAGTGTCTCTGTTTCCTAGTACCCTTGGGAGAATAGGAGATTAACTTTGGTGAGTTTCTTTGCTATAAAATGTATGACATTCTGTCATACATATATGGGAAATTTACTTTTCCTTTGGGTAAATCCAATTAACAACCATTAGGTGGCTTACCGTTCTTCTGGATCCAGCTCTTAAATATGTTCTTTGTTTTAGTGAAGCTGAGTTCAGTTTCCCTCCTAACTTGCAATAGCCTTGAATAAAGTATTTTTTTACTTGTTTAACTCAGTTGCAATTTTTGCTTTGACACCATCTTTCTACACCACTGCCTAATTCTTCCTCAAATTTTTAACTCCACAGGACTGGATATGGTCATCTGTGTGTTTTTAAAAATTCTACATGTGTTCTGGTGAGAATCTAGGTTGACCAACCATTGATTTATACATTAGAAAAAATTAAATATGCTGGGTAAAGATACATACGCACTTCATGCTTTATAAGTATGGAATGAATGTAAGCATGTTCTACTATGTATGAAATGCCAGCCAGCAACCTCAAGCTAGAGGAAACTTTTTAGTGAATGTAGGCAGTCATAAAGGCCCTGGTGTCATATATTATAAGGAATAAGTATGTTACTGGTAGAAGGTATCTAAATTACCAGTGGTAAATTTATATGGGTCTGCAGAAACCTCAATTTTTGCCTCCTCAGAAGAAAGAATTCTCCTGAGGAGCATAAGGCAGAAAAAAAGGCCAAGGCAAGTTTCAGAGTAAGAGTGAACGTTTATGTAAAAGGCTTTAGAACAGGAAAGAAAAACAAAAGGAAAGTACACTTGGAAGAGACCCAAGCAGGCACCAACATCAAGTGCAATGTTTAACCTTGGTCCTAGGACTTTATAGGTTGGCCCCTTTCCCATGATTCTTCTCTTAGGGTGGGCTGCCCACATGTGCAGAGACCTCATTACCCTTTGGAAAGTGAGCACACATAGTGTGTTTAGGAAGTTGTATGCATGCCCATCGGAGGCTTTCTTTCCTTTTCCGGTGGAGTGCCCCTGGAAAGTCTTACTCTGCCATTTTGTCTCTTAATGCATACAGCCTTGAAGTTGCTTATCCCTGGTATCTGTGTTCAATTAACACTTTAGTGCAACAAGTGTGGACCACCAGGAAATGGCCTCTCCGTGGTGCTGGCTGCCAATTTATCACTTTTAGAGAGGCAATATGATAATCGATAATATGATCATTGCCAAACCATAACCAGACATTCCTAGTGGGTTGGAGGAGAGCCCTTGCTCGTGCCTAACTACCTGTAACAAGTATATAAGGTTTGTTTTAGTTTACCATGCCCCCCAATTATATCCTGGATAGGAAAATGATATATGTCACATATTTCAAAGACTTTTCTGAAAAGAGGTAATATCTAGTGAAAAGACTGAAATTCAGGCAATCTGAGGCCCAGTTCCTGCACTGCCACTTGGCTATGAAAATTTTGTGAGGATGAAATGATTAAAATGATATTGAAAGCTGTCAACTCTTAAGCACTACAGAAGCATAGGTGATGCTGGTGATGAAGGATTAAAATAATAAACAAATGATTTTATCCTTCACTTAAAAAAAAATGCCACATACTTTATTAGTCATGTATAAAAATAAACCCTAAAATAAGTATGAGTGTGTTAAGCCTTCCATTATAACTATGTAATGAATTAATAGAATTTTGAAAAATAGAAATAAAGGCATTGAATGGTATTTAATCCGTGAAGAATTATATTGCATGTCTTTGAAACACTGTACAAATCAGTATAAACCAAGGTGTTACTGGGAAGGGTTCCGTATTAGTCTGTTTTAATACTGTTATAGAGAAATGTCTGAGAGTGGGCAATTTCTAAAGAAAATAGGTTGCATTGACTCACAGTTCAGCATGGCTAGGGAGGCCTCAGGAAACTTACAGTCACCTTATAAGATGAGGCAGGCACGTCTTAGATGATGGCAATGTGAAGAAGGAATTGTCAAACACTTATAAAACCATCAGATCCAAGTCTTTGCTATTGTAAAAACTGCTGCAATAAACATACTTGTGCATATATCTTTATAATAGAATGATTTATAATCCTTTGGGGATACACCCAGTAGTGGGATTGCTGAGTCAAATGGTATTTCTAGTTCTAGACCCTTGAGGAATCACCACACCGTCTTCCACAATGGTTGAACTAATTTGCACTCCCACCAACAGTGTAAAAGCGTTCCTATTTCTCCATATCCTCGCCAGCATTTGTTGTTTCCTGATTTTTTAATGATGGACATTCTAAGTGGTATGAGATGGTATCCCAATGTCCATCAGTGATAGACTAGATAAAGAAAATATGGCACATATACACCATGGAATACTATACAGCTGTAACAACAATGAATTCATGTCCTTTGCAGGGACATGGATGAAGCTAGAAACAATAATTCTCAGCACACTAACACAGGAACAGAAAACCAAACTCTGCATGTTCTTACTCATAAGTAGGAGTTGAACACTGAGAACACATGGACACAGGGAGGGGAACATCACACTCTGAAGCTTGTAGCGGGGTAGGGGGCAAGGGGAGAGAGAGCATTAGGACAAATACCTAATGCATGCAGGGCTTAAAACCTGGATAATGGACTGATGGATGCAACAAACCACCATGGCACATGTATACCTATATAACAAACCTGCACATTCTACACATGTACTCCAGAAATTAAAGTAAAATAAAAACTAAAAAGAAAGGAAAAAGAAAACCATCAGATCTTGTGATAACTTACTCACTATCACAAGAACAGCATGAAGTAAGCCACTCCCATAATTCAATCACTTCCCACCAGGTCCCTACCTAAACACCTGAACATTAAAATTCAAGATGGGATTTCAGTAGGGACACAAAGCTAAACCATATCACAGGCTGATTCAGACTCTAAGAGAAGGTTTTTGGATCTCACACAAGAAAGAATTCAGGACAAGTCCACAGAGTAAAGTGAAAGCAAGTTTATTGAGAAAGTAAAGGAATAAAAGAATGGTTACTCCACAAGCAGAGTAGCGAGATGGGCTGCTTGACCAAGTATATTTACAATTATTTTTACAATCATTTTTGATTATATGCTAAAGAATGGGTGCACGGTTAATGAGTTTCCTGGGAAAGGGGCAGGGAATTCCTGGAACTGAGGGTTCCTCCCCTTTTTAGACCAAATAGGGTAACTTCTGGTGGTTGCCATGGCATTTGAAAACTGTCATGGTACTGACGGGCGTGTCTTTTAGCATGCTAATGCATTATAAATAGAGTATAATGAGCAGTGAAGATGACTAGAAGTCACTTCTGTCTCCATCTTAGTTTTGACAGGTTTTTACTGGCTTCTTTACTACATCCTGTTTTATCAATGGAGTCTTTGTGTAAGTATCATCTTCCACAAGAATCTCTATTAATATCTTTGAAGCAAAAATTATTCTTAAACTAAGAATGCTTTTGTTCTTAAGATATGAGGACATCAGGTATTTCCTGGGTCTGTTCAGTAAACATTATTAACCTGTTCCCTTAGCGGTAAATATTCTGTGACTAAGAATGCTTAACTCCTGAGAATGCAACCCAGTAGGTCTCAGCCTCATTTTATTTAGCCCCTATTCAAGATGGAGTCACTCTGGTCAGAAGGCCTCTGCCAAGGGGGCTAGATAATAACAACTATAACAAAATACGAATATTGAACATTTCAGTTACATTAAAAGTCATCTTGTGATGTCTGTATTCCTGTATAGTATCATATCATTGCAAAAACCTGGCATAGGTCAGTATGCTGCTGAAAATAAATGCATAAATCAATTTAGGACAATCTTGGCAGAAATAGAAGTGTTCATAAAAATTTTGTTATTATCACTCAAAATGTCTTTCTTGTTGTCTTCGATAATCTTATTTTATTTTACTTTAAGGTTATCTTATTTTATTAATTTATTTTATTTTTGTTTTATTTTATTTCATTTTTCTGAGACAGAGTTTTGCTCTGTTGCCCAGGGTGGAGTGCAGTGGTGGGATCATAGCTCATTGCAGTCTTGAACTCCTGGGCACAAGGGATCCTCCTACTACAGCCACTCGAGTAACTAGGACTACAGGTGCATGCCACCATGTCAGGCTAGTTTTCAAATTTTTTGTAGAAATGGGGTTTTGCTTTGTTGCCCAGGCTTGTCTCAAACTCCTGGACTCGAGCAATCCTAACAATTTGGCCTCCCAAAGTGCTGGGATTACAGGTGTGAACCACTACAGCCAGCCAAAAATTTTATAAATATATATTAAATTTTAAAAGTCTGCATGAGAAAACAAAGTACAGGCTCTAGATGAAACTTTTTTAAAAGGAGTTATGGAAAAAATTTTAGAGATATCTCTTTAACTTAATTATACTTATTTTGATTCATCACTTTTATTTAGATTCAAAATTTTTAAAGCATAACATGAAATTGAAGGCTTATTATAGTGGCATTTCTGCAGTGCTAAAGTAATGATGATGATAAGGTTGATGCATTATTAAAGATATTTGGCACTAGGAGTTTTAAAAAAATGACTTTGTTTGCAGACCAAATGTGAAGTTGTTGCTTGGCACATAAGCTAATGACCCAAACTAGCTCGCTTGAGTCTGATTCAGTATCATCTTGTCAGCATTCTCCTCCTCTGCCAATACAAGAAAACAAAGCAATTCCCTAAAGGAGGGGGGAAAAAATGACAAGTTGTTTCCTTAGTCACATACTACACTGTGGTCAGGTCTCCATTGTCAAAGTAAAACTGACATCTGATACAAAGCTATGAAGGACAGAAACAGTTTTCTAATGGCTCATATCAGTGACATGAATCAAAGAGAGTTCAGTGGAAAAATATATTGGACTTTACAAAATAAGTATGTTTTTCTATAGGCATAGTTTGAGAAATAATCAAGTTCCCCAATACAAACTAGGAAATTATATTCTTCTACTTCAAAATAATAAGAAACATTAACAAATCTTGCAAAATTACTGTGTAACAATAGAGTGGAAGAAGGAATATGATTTTAGTCAGCAAGTGAATATCACCCACAGAAATATACTGTAGATATATTTTCCCAAATCTTAACTATTAGATCAATGTTCTAACTTTTCAAGCTTCATATCACTTTTACAAGATTGCTCCCTAGTATACCTTCATTAGGGAACATCTTTGGAATTGACATGGAAAAATACAACTCAAAACAACAAGTGCACATGACATAGACGTGCTTAAAAATGAAAAATATATTTAAAAATTTAAAATGTCTAGGTAGCTGTGGAAGTTCTTTGGCCTCCGTTTGTTTATAGATAAAATGTTGGACTCTAAATCTAATTCTAGCTTTAGCAATTAATCATGTACCAGCTTTGGAAATCAGCATAAATATTTTTAATAAGATTTTTTAATGTATAGAAAATTTGTAGTTAGTATAGTTTTCATATATGCAATACTAACTTCACCCGTTATTAATAGATTAGCATGGTAACTTTGTCACAATTAATGAACAAATAGTGATGTACTTTCATTAACTGAAGTCTGTACTTTATTTAGGTATCTTTCATTTTTTTCCTAATGTCCTTTTTTTCCATTCCAAGATCTCATCCAGGATACTACACTATATTGAGTCATTGTGTCTTCTTAGCCTCCTCTGAGCCAGGCTTTCCTTTCTTTTGATGACCTTGACAAGTTGAGGAGTACTGGCCAGATATTTTGGGAATATTCTTCAATTTTTTTCTCATGATTTTTTTCTCATGATTAGACAGAAGTTATATATTTTGGAAGGGAAAGCCAAAGAGATAAAGTGTCATTTTCATCACAGCATATTAAAGGTACAAACTGGCAATATGACATATTACTGTTGATGTGGACCTTGATCATCTGGCTACATTAGTATTTGTCAGGTTTCTCCATTGTAAAGTTACAGTTTTTCCCCTTTGTCTACTGCAGTCTTAGAAAATAAGTCCCTATGTACAGCCCACACTTAAGGAATGGGGAGTTATGCTCCACCCTCCTGAGGGCAGAGAAAATAGATGGATTTTTTTGGATTTATTTTGCACAAACAATGCGGCTATTCTCCCACTTTTATTCAATCATTTGTTCATATCAGTATAGACATATGGATATTTATTTTATACATGGCATTTTAATTCAATTCTACTTGTTTTGTTGTTGTTCTTGTTCTCATTGTTCCAGCTTTGGGCGCTGGGAATTTTTTGGATAGCTCTTGTGCTTTTTGTCATACTGGTATTATTGTGTTTTTTTTTAAATTGAGTACTGTGCCGCCTTCTGATATTAGAAGATGCTCCAGCATCATGTTATATGTTCCATTATCTAACCCTAGAATTAGCCATGTCCCCAAAGTGTTCCAGTTTCTTGTACTGGAGAATAGTATAGAAACCAGGATGTGGGTTATTGGTGTCAGCATGTTTAACACACTAGAAGATACAAAAGAGGTATGAGCGATTTTTACAGCAAGTGATATTGATAATGTGATCAATGAAGCAGATTATAACCAGATTATAAATAAACTTGAATATTAATAAAAATAAATTAGATGGAATATGATGGCTTATAAAAATTCAGGGTCTTTTTTTATGAAGCAGATAAGTGACATCATAAAAACATGGACTAACATAACTAATACACATCATGGATGTAATAAATAAACCTGATGCATAATGCATGTTTTATATATGAGAACAGTGTTAAAACCTGGAAGTTTGATATTCCTTGGGTATAGCTTATTGCTTGCAAAAGAGAATGTCTCCTTGCATAACCTGATTTATCTGTCCCAACTTATCATCCATGCACTCATTATTTTACTTATTTACTCATTCCTGTTTCAAAGAACTATGTGTTAAAATTTTATTGATTCACTTTAACTTATTTGTTGAGAATCTAATGGTTACTTGAAAATTAAGTCAAGTTTTTAAAAAGTCCATACTCCTAAAACCTTGTATTTCAGTGAAAAGAAGACAAAAAATAAATACTCAAATGCTAGAGAGTATGAGGTTGCACTACATTAAAAATGGTTAATAGAAAATGATTGTGAAATGAAATATTTGGGAGAGTATGATCACTTAAGACTTTCTTGTGATGCTACATTTATGCAACGAACACATGAGTATGGTGCATAGTACATGGAACCATAAGAATATCGGTGCTGACATGTTGTCCATTGGTTGGTTTCAGGAGCATGTTTGGAGTGGGAGAGCAAAAACAAGGGTGGTAGAGATGAGGCAGGTTAGGGAGCAAATCATTAAGAATTTTATTAACTGCTAGAAGAACGTTGGATTCTTTCTAAATGTGAAGGAAGGACATTGGAAATATTTGAATAAAGACGTTACATGATCTTATTTATATATGCAGATATACCTATCTATCTATCTAATCTATCTATCTATCATCTATCTATCTATCTATCTATCTATCTATCTATCTATCTATCTATCTATCTATCTTTTTATTT